>NC_091327.1:34561995-34846995 GCF_038502225.1 Cherax quadricarinatus | reverse complement strand
ACACCACAGTAGTGTCACATGACATATCACAGTAGTGCCACATGACACACCACAGTAGTGCTACATGACACACCACATTAGAAGCACATGACACACCACAGTGATACGTGACATACCACATGAGTGACACAATACACAACCTTACACATGACCACAGGGCCAGGTGACACACGCACACACATACACCCACACCTACACACACACAACACACACACACACACACACACACACACAGCAATCTAAACCAAAACCCACACACTGTTCCCTCTTCCACCAACCTCCACATCACAACTTCAGCCCTACAGCTGCCCCCTCTGGGCACTCTGAACCCACCCTCCTCATCATAAACCCCACCCACACCACAACCCCCCATAGGTCCCCACCAGGGCTCCCACCCCCGTCAACCCCAATATTCTCCCAGGACCACAGTGATAGAAAAGAAGCTGAAGGTTTGGTACACGAACACAGACGGAATAACGAATAAATATGAGAAGTGGCGCGAAAGAATCAATGAGAAATCCCCGGACATCATAGCAGTCACAGAAACGAAACTCACTGAGACAATAACAGATGCAATCTTCCCACCGAGATATCAGATCCTGAGGAAAGATGGAAGGAGTAGAGGGGATGGAAGGCATAGAAGAGATTGGAGAAAGGCACTACATAGTAGGTACAATTCAGTCTGGGAAACATAAAGTAGTCATTGGAGTGATGTACACCCCACCACAGAACTGCAGGAGGCCAAGAGAAGAGTATGAAGAAAACTACAGAGCGATGGACACACTGGCTGAGGTGGCAAGAAGAGCTCACTCGAGCAGAACAAAGTTACTGGTTATGGGCGATTTCAACTACAGGGAGATCGATTGGGAAAACCTGGAGCCACATGGGGGTCCTGAAACATGGAGAGCCAAGATGATGGATGTGGTACTGGAAAACCTCATGCATCAACATGTCAGGGACACTACCAGAGAGAGAGGGGAGGATGAACCAGCAAGACTGGATCTTGTGTTCATCCTGAGGAGTTCAGACATTGACATCACTTACAAGAGGCCCCTTGGAGCTAGCGATCACGTGGTTCTGAGTTTTGAATATATAGTAGAGTTACAAGTGGAGAGGGTAACAGGAATTGAACGGTAAAAGCCAAACTATAAAAGGGGAGACTACACAGTTATGAGGAGCTTCCTGCAGGAGGTTCAGTGGGACAGGGAACTGGTAGAAAAGTCAGTAAACGAGATGATGGAATATGTAACAACAAAATGCAAGGAGGCAGAGGAAAGGTTTGTTCCCAAGGGAAATAGAAATAATAGGAAGACCAAAGTGAGTCCTTGGTTTGCCCGAAGGTGTAGGGAGGCAAAAACTAAGTGCAGCAGAGAATGGAAAAGGTACAGGAAGCAAAGGCCCAGGAAAATAAAGAGATTATTCGAAGAGCCAGAAACGAGTATGCACAGGTGAGGAGGGAGGCCCAGCGACAGTACATAAACGACATAGAATCCAAAGTCAAATCTGACCCAAAACTGCTGTATAACCACATTAGGAGGAAGACAACAGTCAAACATCAGGTGATCAGGCTGACGAAAAAAGGTGGGGAACTCACAAGAAACGATCAAGAGGTATGTGAGGAACTCAACATGAGATTTAAGGAAGTATTTACAGTGGAGACAGGAAGGGCTCTGGGAGGACAGAACAGAGGGGGACACTAGCAAGGAATATACCAACAAGTGCTGGATGACATACATACAACTGAGGAGGAGGTGAAGAAGCTGCTAAAAGACATTGATACCTCAAAAGCAATGGGACTGGACATCTCCCCGTGGGTCCTTAGAGAGGGAGCAGAAATGCTGTGTGTTCCACTAACAACAATCTTCAACACATCCCTTGAAACTGGGCAGCTACCTGAAGTATGGAAGACAGCAAATATAGTTCCCATTTTTAAAAAGGAGACAGAAAAGAGGCACTAAACTACAGACCAGTGTCACTGACGTGTATAGTATGCAAAGTCATGGAGAAGGTTATCAGGAGGAGAGTGGTGGAGCACCTGGAACGGAAGAAGAGTTTAACGCCAACCAGCATGGATTTATGGAAGGCAAAGCCTGTGTCACAAACCTTCTGAAGTTTTGTGATAAAGTAACAGAAGTAAGATACGAGAGAGAGGGGTGGGTTGATTGCATCTTCTTGGACTGCAAGAAGGCCTTTGACACAGTTCTTCACAAGAGATTAGTGCAGAAGCTAGAGGATCAGGCGCGTATAATAGGAAGGGCACTGCAATGGATCAGAGAATACCTGACAGGGAGGCAACAACGAGTCATGGTATGTGATGAGGTATCACAGTGGGCACCTATGACGAGCGGGGTCCCACAGGGGTCGGTCCTAGGACCAGTGCTATTTTTGGTATATGTGAATGACATAATGGAAGGATTAGGCTCAGAAGTGTCCCTGTTCGCAGATGTGACGATAATGAGGAGAATTAAATCAGATGAGGACCAGGCAGGACTTCAAAGAGACCTGGACATACTGGACACCTGGACCAACAACTGACTTCTCGACTTTAACCCCACCAAATGCAATGTCATAAAGATCGGAGATGGGCAAAGAAGACCGTAGACGGAGTATAGGCTAGGTGGTCAAAGACTGCAAACCTTGCTCAAGGAGAAAGATCTTGGGGTGAGTATAACACCGAGCATGTCTCCGGAAGCACATATCAACCAGATAACTGCTGCAGCATATGGGCGCCTGGCAAACCTGAGAACAGCGTTCCGATACCTTAGTAAGGAATCGTTCAGGATACTGTGCACCGTGTACCTCAGGCCCATACTGGAGTATGCTGCACCTGTTCGGAAACCACACCTGGTCAAACACGTCAAGAAATTAGAGCAAGTGCAAAGGTTTGCGACATGGTTAGTTCCAGAGAATGTCCTATGAAGAAAGGTTAAGAGAAATCGACCTGACAACACTGGAGGACAGTAAGGTTAGGGGAGACATGATAACGACATATAAAATGCTGCGTGGAATAGACAAGGTGGACAGAAATGGGATGTTCTAGAAAGGGGACACAGAAACAAGGGATCACAATTGGAAGTTGAAAACCCATATGAGTCAAAGGGATGTTAGGAAGTATTTCTTCAGCCATAGAGTAGTCAGGAAGTGGAAAAGCCGAGCAAGTGAGGTAGTGGAGGCAGGAACCATACATAACTTTAAGATGAGGTATGATAAAGCTCATTGAACAGGGAGAGAGAGAGGACCTAATAGCACTCATTGAAGAGGCGGGGCTAGGAGCTGAGTCTCGACCCCTGCAACCACAATTAGGTGAGTACAATTAGTTGAGTACATACACACACACACACACACACACACACACACACACACACACACACACGACAATGGCGGACACATGGTAACGACATATAAAGTACTGAGAGGAATCGACAAGGTTGACAGATACAGAAAGTTCCAGAGATGGGACACAGCAACAAGGAGTCACAGTTGGAAGTTGAAGACTCAAATGAATCACAGGGATGTTATAAAGTATTTCTTCACTTACAGAGTTGTCAGGAAGTGGAATAGTTTGGGAAGCGATGTAGCAGAGTCAGGATCCACACATAGCTTTAAGAAGAGGTATGATATAGCTCATGGAGCAGGAAGAGTGACCCAGTAGCGACCAGTGAAGAGGTGGGGTCAGGAGCTGTGTCTCCATCCCTGCAACCACAACTGGGTGAGTACACACACACACACACACACACACATACACACACTCTTGATGACCGTACTGGTATTGTTACTGAGCCAAAACGTGTATGTTTGCATGTACGTGACTTTGTGAGGTGCAGCCTCCCCTCCCTCACTGTTCAGAGCTGCACCTCCACAACCTCAGTAGTCTCAATACAAAACAAAGCCGCGAGGATAATTCTTGGTGTTCTAATTTCCATCAGTCAATAACACGAAGAAAGAACTGAAGCTTCCTGCAGAATGCTACTGAATAGTACAATTCAATACATCTTTCTGATCTGGGATCATGTAAAACCTACGTCATCCACATGATTTATTGACCTGTTTCATGCCTACAACATGCCAGTTAATATGAGTAACTTTCCGGCTAACATGAGATGGGAAGTTGCTCCTCTTCACAGCTAAGTGAGCTGTGAAGAGTGGGTATTACTCGACCTTCGAAATTGCAAAATGGAATGCTTCTTGATCAGTGGAATGAGGTATGCAGATCTGTCTCAACAGATCTGCATCGTGTATCGTTCCAGTCACGGTATTGTGCCTTTTTTTTGTTATTTAGATCTGTATACCTGGGGAGCTTGAAGATATCTTAACTGTCCATCCTAAATTTGTCAGCACTAGCTAGTAACACCCGCCTATAAGTACTGTGTACTGTGCTTTTTACATACATATTGACATGCAAATATATAAGCATAGGTTGAAGCCGTGGCGGAATGTACCGTACAGCTGTGACCATAAATTTAAATGGGTAATTCCCGTCGCCTTCTTAACTTTGTCACACCAGTACTTCCTGTATGTCATGTTAATATTAACATTCATCACACATATGTGTATGTCATGTTAGCATTAACATTCTTCACACACATACGTATGTCATGTTAATATTAACACTTCTCACACATTTGTATGTCATGTTAATATTAACATTCATCACACATATGTGTATGTCATGTTAACGTTAACATTCTTCACACACATACGTATGTCATGTTAATATTAACACTTCTCACACATTTGTATGTCATGTTAATATTAACATTCATCACATATATGTGTATATTATGTTAACATTAACATTCTTCACACACATACGTATGTCATGTTAATATTAACACTTCACACACATGTGTATGTCATGTTAATATTAACACTTCACACACATATGTACGTCATGTTAATATTAACACTTCACACACATGTGTATGTCATGTTAATATTAACACTTCACACACATGTGTACGTCATGTTAATATTAACACTTCACACACATGTGTACGTCATGTTAATATTAACACTTCACACACATGTGTATGTCATGTTAATATTAACACTTCACACACATGTGTACGTCATGTTAATATTAACACTTCACACACATGTGTACGTCATGTTAATATTAACACTTCACACACATACGTATGTCATGTTAATATTAACACTTCACACACATACGTATGTCATGTTAATATTAACACTTCACACACATGCGTACTCGCATCATCTTTGTAAATATTGTACTAAGTCATCAGTATTGAAATGTAAACTCTAAGAAATATTACTGTGTGATGAGTGAGTGTACATTGTCACAAACAACTATTTACATCCACGTGTACATACATTGTACAATATTTACATCCACGTGTACATACATTGTACAATATTTACATCCACGTGTACATACATTGTACAATATTTACATCCACGTGTACATACATTGTACAATATTTACATCCACGTGTACATACATTGTACAATATTTACATCCACGTGTACATACATTGTACAATATTTACATCCACGTGTACATACATTGTACAATATTTACATCCACGTGTACATACATTGTACAATATTTACATCCACGTGTACATACATTGTACAATATTTACATCCACGTGTACATACATTGTACAATATTTACATCCACGTGTACATACATTGTACAATATTTACATCCACGTGTACATACATTGTACAATATTTACATCCACGTGTACATACATTGTACAATATGTTCACGTGGATGAGGCAAAAGTTAACTCAAATGGATAATATTTGATGTTAAGTGAAATATTTTATTTTTCGACTTAACACCAAGTGGATCAGATAAGAGTGGATCAGATAAGAGTGGATCAGATAAGAGTGGATCAGATAAGAGTTGATCAGAATAGAGTGGATCAGATAAGAGTGGATCAGATAAGAGTGGATCAGATAAGAGTGGATCAGATAAGAGTGGATCAGATAAGAGTGGATCAGATAAGAGTGGATCAGATAAGAGTGGATCAGATAAGAGTGGATCAGATATGTTGAGACAAGGAGAAGGCTGGAGGCAGTGGAGACGTCGTGTCTGAGGCCAGTGTTCGGTGTGAATATAATGCAGAAAACTGTAGCTTGGAAATTAGGAGGTGCGAGGTTTCTAAAAGTATTATCCAGAGGGCTGAGGAGGGGTTGTTGAGGTGGTTCAGACGTTTAGAGAGGATAGAACAAAATAGAACGACTTGGAGGGCATATAAATCTGTAGCGGAAGGAAGGCGGAGTAGGGGTCGTCCTAGGAAAGGTTGGAGGGAGAGGGTAAAGGAGGTTTTTGCGTGCGAGGGGCTTGGACTTCCTGCAAGCTTGCGTATGCATGTTAGATAGGAGCGAGTGGAGGCGAAGGGCTATTATGACTTGACGTACTGTTGGAGTGTAAGCAAAGTAACATTTTTGAAGGGATTCAAGGAAACCGGTTAGCCGGACTTGAGTCCTGGAGGTGGGAAGTAGAGTGATGAAAGTGTTTCTTCTTTTTTGGGACACCTTACCTTCTGTGGGAAACGGTCGATGTGTATATTATTATTATTATTATATATATATATATATATATATATATATATATATATATATATATATATATATATATAAATAAATATATATATCTGATATAACAAGGGTCCACCTCTGGTGCAATATATGGAGTTTCTTTGCCTCGGGGAATTAAGTGAAATGTCTTCTAGGAATGGCCTAGTGACTCTTCCTAGAATCCACGTGTGCGATGGTCTTTCCTATCACACACACACACACACACACACACACACACACACACACACACACACACACACATATATATATATATATATATATATATATATATATATATATATATATATATATATATATCTTATTTTTTTAGGTTAGCTATCATTTATTTAAAAAGCACAAACATGAATACATTGGTACAATATATAGTAGACTATGAATCTCCCCCGGCTCTTCTGAGGCTGGACGTGAGCCACTTATGCAGCAAGCATTTCCCTTCTTGATGGCCACGCTGAGGCTCTGGAACATGAAAGTGGCCGCCCTTGGGTCCCTGGTAGTGTCAATGAGTCCGGAACCCAGATCTTTGAGGAGACGTGTGGCGTTCTTTACCTAGGGTCCAAAGGCCTCTGATCCCAACACACACACATGTGTATATATATATATATATATATATATATATATATATATATATATATATATATATATATATATATATATATATATGAATTAGCTTAGTATACATATTAATTTGACAATAATACTAGCATAGCAACCTAAGCTAATGTAATTTAGTTTAATTCATCTCAAGTTATCTTAGTTCCGTTTAAATTCTAAAGTATTATTAAATATTAATGAAATATATTTATTTCCTGATTATCAGATTCATTTCAGCCGAGTCATTTTCAACAAATCAATTACGGTGGTGATACCCGGGTTCGCACTCTAGCTCCCGTCATCCATGCAACCTCTTTCCTTATTCAAAAGTCATCCCATCTTTCTCAAATCACTAATGTTTTTTACTAGTATGTTACCATAACAATGTGCACTCTCCTATATTTGCAAGGCCCGGGGTGTCACTTGGGCACAACATCTTATCTAAGTGTCGACTGTTATAACTCCATAATCTCAACAATACTATCTTATTCACAGTTACGTCCGTGTATTGAGTTTACATCCAGTGTCTTACCTAGTGTTCATAACTTAATTTCCTTACCTAGTGCGTTCATCGTATCCATGAACCTCGCCTAGTATGTTCAATATTCTTATTTACCTCACACAGTGCGTTCATCACTCTCACTACCCTCACCTAATACGTTCAGCAATTTTTTACCCTCAGGTAACGCGTTCAGCACACTCACTATCCTGTCAATGCATTCATCTCATTCACTACTCTCAGCTAATGCAGTCGACCCACTCACTCACCTCACTAGTGCCAACAAAGTATTCACTACCATGCATTCATCACACACTTAATAAAGAAGATACATCTTACAAATTTCAATATCCAGTTACGTCTCATCATCTTGGTCACATCTCTCGAGAACAGTGTGTTTCTGTCTTCTCTGCTGCTGGACCCGAGTATCTTGTATGTTGTGATCCTGTTCCCTTTGAGCTGTAAATAAACTTTTCTCAAGCTCTGTGGAATGTAGCTCTCTTGGCCTTCCTTTGCAGCTCAGAATATTTACTTCAGGGAACAGCATGGTAGCTAACCTCTGCATATTCGCATGTTCTCTTATAAGCTTTAAAAATTGAACGGGTTCTATGCAGGTATGGTAGACCATATTCCCCAGTTTCTGCCTTATTTTTGTGCTAAACAAAATTCAAAAGAATTTTTATTGGATTCCTGAAGGGTATTTTTACATTCACCAACACTGTATGTGCCGCTGACCTTCAGTATGATGTCGACCACGAGGGCCTTTACTTATGACCTTTTGGAGGATCTGTTTTCCACGCTTTTGATAAGGTGCCAGTGACTCTTCTCATTTCACCACTTGCCTGACCTTACATATATTTTGGTTGAACTCTAATCTCCATTTGTCACTGCACTGCCGTAAGTTTTCCTTGTCCTCTTCTGTCTCCCATACTGTTACACAGAACGAAGGCAGCAAAAATCTTACTTGAGAAACCTTCTATACTTCTACTAACACTATTATTATTACTACTACTGCTACTACCACCACTGTTATTACTACTACTACTACTATCACCACCATCACTGCTACAACAGTTACTACTGTAACTACAGAACCGAGCCGTTTTCTAATAACTATGCTTTCGTGTGTGCTCACGTGTTTCTTTTCAACCAATATAGATATCTAATCCAGGACCTTTCGGCTATACTTCACTGAAGAATCAGATATTTTTGCAGCATGTGGGAATCGTTATTGGGGAAACGTTTCGCCAGCAAGTGGTTTCCTCAGTCCGGTGCAGAGATGAATGATGGAAGATTGAGTCGATGACCTACTTACTTATGACCTACTTTAGTGTAATTTTCCACTGAAGACTCCGCCTCCTGCTGCTTCACCTCACCTGACTGCAGCATATAAGCCACTTCTCCGCGCATATTCTGTACTTTTCTCAAGATTAATGGAGTGAACACATCAACTTAAGGCTGAGGAACTGATTACCTCAAACTCCACCGTTCATCTCTGAACAGGACTGAGGAAGCCACTCGTTGGCGAAACGTTTCCACAATAAATATTCCCAAATTTTGCGAAAGTATCTAATTTTTTAACTTGTAGGTTTTCTAAATCATTTACATAATGTCCAATTGGCTAACATTATCTGAAGGTACCCCAGGTATTGTTTCTGCTTCTGCCGTGACATTCTCTGATCTGTTCTGCCTGTCCACTACTCTTAGAGTACAAACGCGTTTCCTAACATCTGAACGAGTCATCTGTGTATTCAGTTGCCTCGTGTACTCTGGAATGGTCTCACTCGTGATGAACTATCTTCATTTTATGTTGTTCCTTCTATCCTGCTCGTAGTGATCATCCTATATGGCAAGATGAGCGTTGCTATTTAAGCCAAGATCGCAAGTTCTGCCTATTCGGCACGATATATATATATATATATATATATATATATATATATATATATATATATATATATATATATATATATATATTTCAACACAACGGCGGGGTGGCCCAAAAGAAAAAAACGAATGTTTCTCCTTTTACATTTAGTAACAGATACAGGAGAAGGGGTTACTAGCCCCTTGTTCCCGGCATTTTAGTCAGGTCTAAGGGAGGGATCCCTATCATATGTAGCATCTTGCCTAGAAGGGGAGTGGGCAATAAATGGATTTCTAGGGAAACTGGTATAAATTGCTGGCTAGACAGGTTCCGCAAAGAACTTGCAATCCCATTCATTGATAACTGGGACAAATTCTATGGCAAATATGATATATATGCAAGGGATGGGGGTTCATCTCTCTGGTGCTGGAGTGGTTGCAATAGCCAATTCGATTGAGGGGGTAATTGACGACTTGTCTAGGACTTTAAACTGATAGACCATAGAGGTATGGGTGTTTGTAGGAAAGAATCAGGCTGCAATATTAGGGTTGAAAACAACAGATTTTACCAGGATGCCTCAGGGATATGTTTAAAAGACAATATTTAAAATTAAAGTTTGTAATAAAGACAAATCAACTGATCAACAGAGATAGTAGAGGGCAACAAGTGACTAGCTTCCTTAAGGTTTACTGTACAAATAGTAGGAGTCTAAGAAATAAGATAGATGAGCTAAGATTACTTGCAAGTGTAGGTAATATAGATATTATTGCTATAACAGAGACCTGGTTCAACTTGAAGGATAGAGAAATGCCTTCTGAATGCAGCATAAAGGGTTATAAACTATTCCACACTGACAGGGTCAACAGGAAGGGTGGTGGAGTGGCGATGTATGTCAGAGATAATTTAACTTGTTGTGTTAGACATGATATAAGAATAGAAACATCGGACACAGAATTTGTTTGGCTACAGTTTCTCGAGGGGCATGAAAAATTAATTTTCGGTGTGATATTTAGGCCCTCAAACCTTGATAGGGAGTGCAGTAAGCTGCAGTAAGCCTAGTGACTTTCCTGATACAGTTCAGGATTGCTTTTTAAAACAGTTTGTGGCAGAACCAACTAGAAGAAACAATCTGCTTGACTTGGTTCTTGCCAACAAAGATTCACTAATTAATAATCGTGAGGTTAATGATGAGCTTGGGGAAAGTAATCACAAATCACTTAGTTTCAATATATTATGAAATTACCCAGTAAACTGCAATCAAGTCTCTGTCCCAGACTTTCGATTGGCTGATTTCCTGGGACTAAAAAATTACCTGGGTGGGCTAAATTGGGATGATTGACTATGTGTCAGGTAGCTGGTGATGGTTGCCAAATGACGTTTTTCAGAACATAGTTCTAGCTGCTCAGTCAACTTCTGTTCCGAGAGAGGCAAATATAGGCGTATCAAAAGAGGGGAAGGACAGTTAAGAAATCAATATATTCAATTAAAGATAGAAATAAAAAAAGGATTAAGAAAAGCAAAAAGGGATTATGAGGCTAAGGTCGCAAGGGATTTGAAGACTAACTCAAAAGGGTTCTTTCAGGTATACAGAAGTAAGATTAAGGACAAGATAGGCCCACTTAAGAGTAACTCTGGTCAGGTCACTGACAGTGATAAGGATATGTGTGAAATTTTCAATTCTTACTTCCTCTCAGTCTTTACTCAGGAAGATACTAGCGAAATTCCAGAAATAATAAATTATGTAGAACAGGACGATAATAAACTATGCACGATTGGGGTAACTAGTGACATGGTCCTCAGACAAACAGAGAAATTAAAACCTAACAAATCCCCAGGCCCTGATGAACTGTTTGCAAGGGTTTTAAAGGAATGTAAAGAGGAACTTTGTAAACCTTTGGCTAATCTTTTCAACATATCACTACAAACTGGCATAGTGCCTGATAAGTGGAAAATGGCAAATGTAATACCTATTTACAAGGCAGGTGACAGGTCCTTAGCTTCGAACTATAGACCAATAAGCCTTACCTCCACAGTGGGAAAATTTATTGAATCAATAATTGTCGAGGCAGTTCACAACCATCTTGATAGGCATAAATTGATAAATGAATCTCAGCACGGTTTTACAAAGGGGCGTTCCCATCTTACGAATTTACTAACGTTTTTTCGCTAAGGTGTTTAAGGAGGTAGATCATGGTAATGAATATGATATTGTGTATATAGACTTCAGTAAGGCTTTCGATAGAGTTCCACATCAGAGACTTTTTCATGGGTAGAGGCATGGCTGACAAATAGGCAGCAAAGAGTTTGCATAAATGGGGAGAAATCAGAATGGGGGCACGTCACAAGCGGTGTTCCACAGGGGTCAGTGTTGGGCCCTTTGTTGTTCACAACTTACATAAACGATATAGATGAGGGACTAAATAGTGACATAAGCAAATTTGCTAATGACACCAAAATAGGCTGTCCAATTCATTCTATTGAGGACATTAGTGCACTCCAGGATGATTTGAATAGACTGATGCAGTGGTCGGAGAAGTGGCAGATGCAGTTTAATATAGACAAATGCAAAGTTCTAAATGTTGGACAGGACAATAACCATGCCACTTATAAACTGAATAATTTAGATCTAAATACTACTGACTGCGAAAAGGATTTAGGAGTTCTGGTTAGTAGTAATCTGAAACCAAGACAACAGTACATAAGTGTTCTCAATAAAGCTAACAGAATCCTTAGCTTCACATCCAGAAGTACAAATAATAGAAATTCTCAGGTTGTTCAACTCTATATGTCCTTGGTTAGGCCTCATTTAGATTATGTAGCACAGTTCTAGTCACCATATTACAGAATGGATATGAATGCACTGGAAAACGTACAGAGGAGGATGACAAAGCTGATCCTATGTATGAGAAGTCTTCCCTATGAGGATAGACTGAGGGGCCCTGAATCTGCACTCTCTAGAAAGGCGTAGAATTAGGGATGATATGATTGAGGTGTATAAACGGAAAACAGGAATAAATAAAGGGGATGTAAATAGTGTGCTGAAAATATCCATCCAAGACAGGACTCGCAGCAAATGGTTTCAAGTTAGAAAAGTTCAGATTCAGGAAGGATATAGGAAAGCACTGGTTTGGTAATAGAGTTGTGGATGAGTGAAACAAACTCCCGAGTACCGTCATAGAAGCTAAGACGTTGTGTAGTTTTAAAAATAGGTTGGATAAATACATGAATGGGTGTGGGTGGGTGAGTTGGACATGACTAGCTTGGGCTACCAGGTCTGGTGCTGTGCTCCTTCCTTAAGTAAAGTGACCTGACTAGGTGGTCATTGTTCTCGGCTGGGGGGGGTGGCATGGACCTGCTTCGCATGGGTCAGTAGGCCTGTTGCAGTGTTCCTTCTTTCTTATACATATACATATATATATATATATATATATATATATATATATATATATATATATATATATATATATATATATATATATGTATATATATATATATATATATATATATATATATATATATATATATATATATATATATATATATATATATATATATATATATATAAGGCACAATACCGTGATTGGAACAATACACAAATAACCTTTCCTACTACCTCTATTGTTCCGTCTCCTGTCTACTGGCCTATATATACTGCCTCCTCCTCTAATTTCTGTTAGCGTGATTTTTGTGAGTGGTCTAAGTCGGACCGCGGGATAATTGTGTAATATACTTTATAAAGGCCCTAGCCTCATGGTATTTTATTTTATACTATAGGAAGGATGTTGCTCGCTGCTAGTTGCGGAGAGGAAGAATGTAGGGGTGAGGAGCGTGGGGAAGAATGTAGGGGTGAGGAGCGTGGGGAAGAATGTAGATGTGAGGAGCGTGGGGAAGAATGTAGGGGTGAGGAGCGTGGGGACGAATGTAGGGGTGATGAGCGTGGGGAAGAATATAGGGGTGAGGAGCGTGGGGAAGAATGTAGGGGTATGTGGGAAAAAAAGCACTGTGATAGTGTGAAGGGTCCTTCAGGACCTCTCCTCGCATCCTCCCCCTACCTCCCCTCTCCAGTCCTCCCTCCTTCCCCTATGCCCTTCTTTCAGTGGCTGTCCTGCCAACTAATCCATATTTACCCTCAGCTCAGCCACGTGAGATCGTGACACTTGGGTGGCGGCAGCCTCCTGCTAGAGGGAGCAGCTGGAAGAAAGGGCAGGGGAGGAGCGGGAGAGGAAGTAGACAAAGGGTGGTAGAAAGGGGTGAGGTGGCAGGGAAAGAAGAGGGTACGATTTAGGAAGCTATATAGGTTGTCTCGCAAGAAACAAGGGACTCCCTGGGTGGCAGGTTCATAGTTGGCAGGGTGGTAAGTTCATAGTTGGCAGGGTGGCAGGTTCATAGTTGACAGGGTGTCAGGTTCATAATTGACAGTGTGGCAGGTTCATATTTGGCAGGGTGGAGGGTCGTAGTTGACAGGGTGGTAGGTTCATAGTTTTTTTTTATATTTTATTTAAAAAATAATATTACAACATAAAAAATAAATATATAGAAAACCACCATCCCTTAACAAACAGGTATCCAAATGAGATTTCATAAGCCCAGTACACCATATGAAGTGCTCAACATTCCGACAGTCGCTATATACACTTGGAGTCACCGAGGATGTTCATCATGCATAAATAAAAATCAGATAAGAGCTTTGTGGCCACATATGTCATCCTAGTACAAAAATGCATTAAAAGACATGCTATAATAAATCATATAGCACTATCTCCTCCACCATAATAGATATTATATAATCACATAGCTAGACCTATAGCATATGTGTTTAAGAACATATTTTATAATACTTAAAACATTATGACAAAATAATAATACAACACATCAATACACAATGTTACATTACAGTGGTTCGAGCCCATAATAACAATAAGAATACAACACACACTACAACCCCCCCTCCCCCCCTATTCCCAACAGCTGTATCTGCCGTCACCATCATAACCAAAACTATAAAATAACATTAATTAACATGGTTGAAAATAGAAACATTCTGAAACACGCTTCATACATAACCACATTCCTGCATAACCCAGGAAAGACAAAAGCATAAACACATGTATAACATACGTACAAAAGCCACAATGAATACAGCGGTACACATAGACACAGCATACCTCTCCAAGAGCGTAATTAAACTCCTACATAACAATACAGCATAATAAAATAGTCTACAGAAACATACCATCACTTCACAGAAGTACTAAGTATTAATAATAATATATAAAAATTAAAATCCAATAAAATCCAAAAAAAAAGAACATAAATCAACATATCTTAATACAGAAGCTTTCTTAAACATGTTTCATACATAGCCACATCCTGCAAGACACATAGCCACATCCTGCAAGACACATAGCCACACCCTGCAAGACACATAGCCACACCCTGCAAGACACATAGCCACACCCTGCAAGACACATAGCCACATCCTACAAGACACATAGCCACACCCTGCAAGACACATAGCCACACCCTGCAAGACACATAGCCACACCCTGCAAGACACATAGCCACATCCTACAAGACACATAGCCACACCCTGCAAGACACATAGCCACACCCTGCAAGACACATAGCCACACCCTGCAAGACACATAGCCACATCCTACAAGACACATAGCCACACCCTGCAAGACACATAGCCACACCCTGCAAGACACATAGCCACACCCTGCAAGACACATAGCCACATCCTGCAAGACACATAGCCACATCCTGCAAGACACATAGCCACATCCTACAAGACACATAGCCACACCCTGCAAGACACATAGCCACACCCTGCAAGACACATAGCCACACCCTGCAAGACACATAGCCACACCCTGCAAGACACATAGCCACACCCTGCAAGACACATAGCCACACCCTGCAAGACACATAGCCACATCCTGCAAGACACATAGCCACACCCTGCAAGACACATAGCCACACCCTGCAAGACACATAGCCACATCCTGCAAGACACATAGCCACACCCTGCAAGACACATAGCCACACCCTGCAAGACACATAGCCACACCCTGCAAGACACATAGCCACATCCTGCAAGACACATAGCCACACCCTGCAAGACACATAGCCACATCCTGCAAGACACATAGCCACACCCTGCAAGACACATAGCCACATCCTGCAAGACACATAGCCACACCCTGCAAGACACAGCCACACCCTGCAAGACACAGCCACACCCTGCAAGACACAGCCACACCCTGCAAGACACATAGCCACACCCTGCAAGACACATAGCCACACCCTGCAAGACACATAGCCACACCCTGCAAGACACATAGCCACACCCTGCAAGACACATAGCCACATCCTGCAAGACACATAGCCACATCCTGCAAGACACATAGCCACACCCTGCAAGACACATAGCCACACCCTGCAAGACACATAGCCACATCCTGCAAGACACATAGCCACACCCTGCAAGACACATAGCCACACCCTGCAAGACACATAGCCACATCCTGCAAGACACATAGCCACACCCTGCAAGACACATAGCCACATCCTGCAAGACACATAGCCACACCCTGCAAGACACATAGCCACATCCTGCAAGACACATAGCCACATCCTGCAAGACACATAGCCACACCCTGCAAGACACATAGCCACACCCTGCAAGACACATAGCCACATCCTGCAAGACACATAGCCACACCCTGCAAGACACATAGCCACACCCTGCAAGACACAGCCACACCCGGCAAGACACATAGCCACATCCTGCAAGACACATAGCCACATCCTGCAAGACACATAGCCACACCCTGCAAAACACAGCCACACCCGGCAAGACACATAGCCACATCCTGCAAGACACATAGCCACATCCTGCAAGACACAGCCACACCCGGCAAGACACATAGCCACACCCTGCAAGACACATAGCCACACCCTGCAAGACACATAGCCACATCCTGCAAGACACATAGCCACATCCTGCAAGACACATAGCCACACCCTGCAAGACACATAGCCACACCCTGCAAGACACATAGCCACACCCTGCAAGACACATAGCCACACCCTGCAAGACACATAGCCACATCCTGCAAGACACAGCCACACCCGGCAAGACACATAGCCACACCCTGCAAGACACATAGCCACACCCTGCAAGACACATAGCCACACCCTGCAAGACACATAGCTTCATCCTGCAAGACACATAGCCACACCCTGCAAGACACATAGCCACATCCTGCAAGACACATAGCCACACCCTGCAAGACACATAGCCACATCCTGCAAGACACATAGCCACACCCTGCAAGACACATAGCCACATCCTGCAAGACACATAGCCACACCCTGCAAGACACATAGCCACATCCTGCAAGACACATAGCCACACCCTGCAAGACACATAGCCACACCCTGCAAGACACATAGCCACACCCTGCAAGACACATAGCCACACCCTGCAAGACACATAGCCACACCCTGCAAGACACATAGCCACACCCTGCAAGACACATAGCCACACCCTGCAAGACACATAGCCACACCCTGCAAGACACATAGCCACATCCTGCAAGACACATAGCCACACCCTGCAAGACACATAGCCACACCCTGCAAGACACATAGCCACACCCTGCAAGACACATAGCCACACCCTGCAAGACACATAGCCACACCCTGCAAGACACATAGCCACACCCTGCAAGACACATAGCCACATCCTGCAAGACACATAGCCACACCCTGCAAGACACATAGCCACATCCTGCAAGACACATAGCCACACCCTGCAAGACACATAGCCACATCCTGCAAGACACATAGCCACACCCTGCAAGACACATAGCCACACCCTGCAAGACACATAGCCACACCCTGCAAGACACATAGCCACACCCTGCAAGACACATAGCCACACCCTGCAAGACACATAGCCACACCCTGCAAGACACATAGCCACACCCTGCAAGACACATAGCCACACCCTGCAAGACACATAGCCACATCCTGCAAGACACATAGCCACACCCTGCAAGACACATAGCCACACCCTGCAAGACACATAGCCACACCCTGCAAGACACATAGCCACACCCTGCAAGACACATAGCCACACCCTGCAAGACACATAGCCACACCCTGCAAGACACATAGCCACACCCTGCAAGACACATAGCCACACCCTGCAAGACACATAGCCACACCCTGCAAGACACATAGCCACACCCTGCAAGACACATAGCCACACCCTGCAAGACACATAGCCACATCCTGCAAGACACATAGCCACACCCTGCAAGACACATAGCCACATCCTGCAAGACACATAGCCACACCCTGCAAGACACATAGCCACATCCTGCAAGACACATAGCCACACCCTGCAAGACACATAGCCACACCCTGCAAGACACATAGCCACACCCTGCAAGACACATAGCCACACCCTGCAAGACACATAGCCACACCCTGCAAGACACATAGCCACACCCTGCAAGACACATAGCCACACCCTGCAAGACACATAGCCACATCCTGCAAGACACATAGCCACACCCTGCAAGACACATAGCCACACCCTGCAAGACACATAGCCACACCCTGCAAGACACATAGCCACACCCTGCAAGACACATAGCCACACCCTGCAAGACACATAGCCACACCCTGCAAGACACATAGCCACACCCTGCAAGACACATAGCCACACCCTGCAAGACACATAGCCACACCCTGCAAGACACATAGCCACACCCTGCAAGACACATAGCCACACCCTGCAAGACACATAGCCACACCCTGCAAGACACATAGCCACACCCTGCAAGACACATAGCCACACCCTGCAAGACACATAGCCACACCCTGCAAGACACATAGCCACACCCTGCAAGACACAGCCACACCCTGCAAGACACATAGCCACACCCTGCAAGACACATAGCCACACCCTGCAAGACACATAGCCACACCCTGCAAGACACATAGCCACACCCTGCAAGACACATAGCCACACCCTGCAAGACACATAGCCACACCCTGCAAGACACATAGCCACACCCTGCAAGACACACAGCCACACCCTGCAAGACACATAGCCACACCCTGCAAGACACATAGCCACACCCTGCAAGACACATAGCCACACCCTGCAAGACACAGCCACACCCTGCAAGACACATAGCCACACCCTGCAAGACACATAGCCACACCCTGCAAGACACATAGCCACACCCTGCAAGACACATAGCCACACCCTGCAAGACACATAGCCACACCCTGCAAGACACATAGCCACACCCTGCAAGACACATAGCCACACCCTGCAAGACACATAGCCACACCCTGCAAGACACATAGCCACACCCTGCAAGACACATAGCCACACCCTGCAAGACACATAGCCACATCCTGCAAGACACAGCCACACCCTGCAAGACACATAGCCACACCCTGCAAGACACAGCCACACCCTGCAAGACACATAGCTACACCCTGCAAGACACATAGCCACACCCCTGCAAGACACATAGCCACATCCTGCAAGACACAGCCACACCCGGCAAGACACAGCCACACCCGGCAAGACACAGCCACACCCTGCAAGACACATAGCCACACCCTGCAAGACACATAGCCACATCCTGCAAGACACAGCCACACCCGGCAAGACACAGCCACACCCTGCAAGACACATAGCCACACCCTGCAAGACACATAGCCACATCCTGCAAGACACATAGCCACACCCTGCAAGACACAGCCACACCCTGCAAGACACATAGCCACACCCTGCAAGACACATAGCCACATCCTGCAAGACACATAGCCACATCCTGCAAGACACATAGCCACATCCTGCAAGACACATAGCCACACCCTGCAAGACACATAGCCACACCCTGCAAGACACATAGCCACATCCTGCAAGACACATAGCCACACCCTGCAAGACACATAGCCACACCCTGCAAGACACATAGCCACATCCTGCAAGACACATAGCCACATCCTGCAAGACACATAGCCACACCCTGCAAGACACATAGCCACACCCTGCAAGACACATAGCCACACCCTGCAAGACACATAGCCACATCCTGCAAGACACATAGCCACATCCTGCAAGACACATAGGCACATCCTGCAAGACACATAGCCACACCCTGCAAGACACATAGCCACACCCTGCAAGACACATAGCCACATCCTGCAAGACACATAGCCACACCCTGCAAGACACATAGCCACACCCTGCAAGACACATAGCCACACCCTGCAAGACACATAGCCACACCCTGCAAGACACAGGAAGTACATTTGTTAAAAAAGATACATTAGCATAATAAGAACCTTCACAGTCATCATACACACAAGACGCTCACAGTCACATAAAGTACCACACTTCATACCTTGCTAAATTAAAGCTCCATCTTACTTATACCAGTTTCTCAACCCCTCACTTCGCATAACACATGTCATTAAAAATTCCCTGACACCAAGCCACTCACTTGACCCACACAACTCGCATTACACCTCTTGTTCTCCAAATGCACCAATCACACCCGCGCCTTCCTCAAGAAGCCAGCCTCGTCACGTCCCCTGAATTTGTAATGCCCATAAGTTCTCCACTCTAAAGCTACGATATCCATCTAAAAAATTTGGAATACCATCTATTCCCAGTAATATCCTTATTCCTCCTTTGTGTCCCATAAAATATCGCTACCAGGGCCCTAATTCGCTCCCCCACCGGCGCTCTCCGTAAAACCCACGAAGTATACACGAAGTCGGCTACCAGATAACCCATCGCATTTTGTACCGGCACCCCCCCCCCCCCACATCCAAGCTTAATGCCCGTAGAACAGAAATACCACCCCCACCCACCATACGTAAAACTCTGCTAAACCACTCTCTCACTGGTTCCAACCTTTCACAAAAATATACTGCATGGAAAACAGTGTCAATACCCCCACACTCACAACATTCCCGTCCCTCCTGCACACGCCTATTACCTAATACCTCCCCCGACGGCAATATATTATGGTGAAATTTAAAGATTACCTCCCGCACCACAGCCTTCAATCACAACCCTTGCAGGCGCCTCCATATATTACTCCATGCAAACATCGGATACAAACCCACAACCCTAGCAACTACCTCCCCACCACCCACCCGAGCCAGTGTTCCTATCTTAACCCCGCAGGGTTCCCTTGCATAACACAACAACCTCAACATTCCCTCACACACCTGAACATCCCTACCCCTCGCCCAACGTACCAAGTCCCTTCTCATCCATGCCAAACCTGCACCTGTGATTCTGCCCTCCCTCAAATAACTATGTTTAACGTACATACCCAACAACCTTAGATGCAGCGCCATTAACCCCAGCCCTCCCTAGCGTACCGGTAAACACACATCTCTCGACAACCAATCACAACCCGAACCCCAAATATAGTGATACACACGCTTCAACAGACGCTTCTCATCACATGTTTCCAAGGGATATATACCTGCCACATGCCATAGCTTACTATACAGTTTCACATTCACCACAATAGCATGCTGGTGCAGCGTCAAACCTCCTGTACGCAAACCCGCTAATCTACCCAAAACCCTATCTACAGCTTCTTTCGAAATCACCTTCCGTGCCTCCAGGATATTTTCCACGTGAACAACCCCACATACCTTAAGTCTACTTACCAGGGACCAACCTTCACCCTGTTCGTATACCCCACCCACACCATCCCCCACCCTCAATAACATCGACTTGTCTCTATTAAGCGTCATCCCTGTTGCCATGCCAAAACTCTCCACCAACTCACTAACCCTAGGTAAATCTTCAGACCTTCTAAATAGCACTGTGGTGTCATCAACATATCCAAGATCCCCGGTTCCACAGACACCCCATCCCACACCATCCCTTCCCGTATGCCCCAACGCACAGCCCTATAGAACGGGTCCTGGAGTAATGCAAAGAGAAGCTGCAACACAGGGCATCCCTGCCTTAAGCCCCCTTCCATCCTAACAGGTTGACCTAATCTACCATTCACTTGTACCCTAACCGTTGCCTTCTCATACAACACCTTAGTCCAACTGACGATTTCCCTCCCAAACCCCTGCCATTGCATAAACTTCCACAATGCCTCATGCTCCACACAGTCATACGCTGTATGCCAATCTAATGCTAAAACCCCACCCTTGATGTTTCCCCCACTTTCATCTATAAACCTACGTATAATCCCCTGCCCCACACACATCGAACACCCAGGCACTCCATATTGACCCTCATCCAAAACGCTGGCAAGAACACCTTTCAACCTATTTCCCAACACTTTAGCAAAGATCTTGTAATCGCCACACATTAAGGTGATTGAACGGTAGTCATGCACACATTCACAAGACTTTTTTTTAGGGACCATGACCACTACACCCGTTCTCTGCTGTTCCCCCAACCTACCCCTGGTTTTCATGGCATTAAATAACTCCACTAAAAACTCACGCAAACACTCCCAGTTTTCCCTATAAAAATCACAAGGGATGCCATCAATACCAGGCGATTTACCCATGCTCATCCCCTCCACTGCCACCCTAATCTCCTCCTCACTTATAGGCCCACCCAAACTCAATTGATCCTTATGCACTAGATTACAGTTTACCCATTCGCCCATTGTGCCTAATGCCTCACAATTAACCCCCACACTTTTACCATTCTTCTCATACCACGCATCCACATAACAACGCATACCCTCTGTAGACGAAAGCACCTGCCCCTGACGATATCCCGCCAATTGCTCCTGTACCCGCAAACTCATCACCTCTGTTGCCCTACGACGTGTCCCCTGCTCCCGCAAGACATACGCCGACGGACGGTCCCCCCATAAGACCTCATCAAGGCCCCCTGCAACCCTTGCAGCATTAAAATTGCGATTTTGAATATCCCTAATCCATTGTTTCAAACCCTCAATCGCACCCATCGGATATGCACCCCCCCTCCCATATAGCATTCTTGTAGTTGACCCTCAAGGTAATTTAAAATCCCATATTGAAACTGCCTCTCTTCCTTTCCCCTCTTCTGATAAAAATCCCTCACCTTTCCCTTACCGACCGAGTCCCACCACCCAATGACATCAACCCCCCCCCCTCCATCAGCCCACCACCTTTTCCAAGCACATGCAAAAGATTCCCTCCCCTCCCCTGTTTTCAATAACCCAACATTCATCTTCCTGAAACCTCTGAAACACTTCGGCAAACCCTCCCAATTTAAATCCACCAGAACCCCACGATGATCAGAGAAGCTTACATTCAACGCACACACACTGCTCACCCTCACCCCCCGAGATACATAAATACGATCAAGCCTCACCACATAATCACGCTTAATAAACGTATGCGTCACTCCGCTCACCTCCCCTCCAACATCCACTACATTCACACCTCTCAACAGATCCCCTAAAAACCCCGAAAAAAAACCTCCCCCTAGGCTCTACATCCTTACGTCAGACAACACAGTTCCAATCACCCCCTATAATTGTAATACCTGGCAGCGATCTGAAATGGTAGACAAGGACATCCCTAAAGAATCTATTTTTAACACCCATGTCCCCTTCTTCCGGCCCATACACCCCAATGAAACCCACCCAAACCCCTCCCCACATACCCTCGACCCTAACCACCCGCCCCTCCTCCCCTACCTCACACCTATGCAAAAGAAATGGGCTGGCTTCCTTAATTAATAGCACCACACCACCTTTCAGTCGTGTAGAGCAACCCATGTACACGTCATTTCCGGTAATTGACAATTCACCTAAATATTTATAATTATGCTTCTGCAAGAACACAAGGTCTGGCACATATCTCCTCAAATAACCCTCCAGAACTTTACATTTGCCCACTGCCTTCATCCCATTAACATTTAAAGTAAGACACCTGAAGGCCGTAATGAGGGCTTTCCCTTAGACACCCTAACACACTAAGAACCCTGGCGAGAAACCCCACCCTGCCCCCCACACTTCCCACCACCTTCACCTTGCTCATGCTCTACATTCTTTAAACCACCTTTCTCTCTAGGCGTTGGATCATGCCAGGTTTTCTTCCCCGTCCTTTGCCCAGGCGTCAAAACATCCTCACTATCAGAAATGACAGCCGTCCTCTTGCGAGCCACGCTTCTCACACTTCGCCTCCTCCTGGGCATCTTCCCTGTGGACCTCCACTGCCACACTCTGGACCCGCCCCTCATCACTCACAACCTTCTCATTGAGGCCACCCATCTCAGCCTCTACACTCACATCATCCAAGCCAGCATTGACCGAAACATCCAGTAAGCCGTCCAGGGCCTCCTGAATTGTAGCTTCCAAAACATGGTGTGCAATTGCAGACTCCTCACCACTCTTCGCCGACACCAAGCCTACGTCCTCGTCAAGTCCAGTGAGTGTCACACACTCAGGCGACGACGCCTCCTCCCTCTCCACCTCCACACTCCACACCTCCCGTGACAAAGGCTTACGTTGCGTTGCCGTTGCATACGTCAGTTGGTCCGTAGTACCATCAGATCCCGCCCCAGCTTCAGGTTTCCCACGTCTCGTTGGACAAGGCGCTATGTGGTCGTACGCCCCACACACACGGCACGTACGCCTCTGACCTGAGTATGTTACGTACACCTGAGTCCGGAAGTCCTCCATTCCCACATAAGATGGAATAGGATGCCTTAGGGACATTTTCAGGGAAAACGTCCCTTCAGGCCCATCTCGCCAACGTCCCAATGTCGCCATGTGGATCGTCCCATATCGTCCAAACACCTGCCGTAAATCACTTTCATCCGCCTCGAAAGATACATTACGCACCTTGACCCAGGTGTAGAATCTTGATACGTCATGAAGACGGACACTAACGCCAGGGGTAACCGTCTTAACCACGTCCTGATACTTGGCCACCATGTTGTCATATGTACTGCTCAGCCGGAACTTGACGAAAATGCGTGACACACCATTCAGTGAGACTCCATAAAGATCTTCATTAGCGATACCGTATCCCGCAATATCGCCGTCAGCAACATGTTGGTATTCTGGGCAGTAAGCACGCCCCTCACTAATTCCAAACAGATAGTGTTCACGCGTCTGCGGCCACTCTCCGCCATGTTGGAAAAAACTGTCACCTCCCACCAGGGGTCAGAGCGCAGTTCCAAGTACGTCCTCTCTACTCAAGAGTTGAGAGACGATTATGAAAACTGCGCAGAAAGCCAGATGATTCGGGAGCTACTACCCAGCCTGTCCGCACGGCCCAAGAGCGATGTGGACAATGGTTCATAGTTGGCAGGGTGAAAGGTTCATAGGTGGCAGGGTGGCAGGTTCATAGTTAGCAGGGTGATTTGCTTATTGTTGACAGGGTGGTAGGTTCATAGATGGCAGGTTGGTAGGTTCATAGTTGACAGGGTGGTAGGTTCATAGTTGGCAGGGTGGCAGATTCAAAGTTGACAGGGTGGCAGGTTTATAGTTAGCAGGGTAGCAGGTTCACAGTGGGCAGGGTGGCAGGTTCACAGTGGGCAGGGTGGCAGGTTCATAGTGGGCAAGATGGCAGGTTCATAGTGGGCAGGGTGGCAGGTTCATAGTTGGCAGGGTGGCAGGTTCATAGTGGGCAGGGTGGCAGGTTTATAGTTGGCAAGGTGGCAGGTTCATAGTGGTCAGGGTGGCAGGTTCATAGTGGACAGTGTGGCAGGTTCATAGTGGGCAAGGTGGCAGGTTCATAGTGGGCAGGGTGGCAGGTTCATAGTGGGCAGGGTGGCAGCTTTATAGTTGGCAAGGTCGCAGGTCCATAGTGGGCAGGGTGGCAGGTTCATAGTGGGCAAGGTGGCAGGTTCATAGTGGTCAGGGTGGCAGGTTCATAGTGGTCAGGGTGGCAGGTTCATAGTGGGCAGGGTGGCAGGTTCATAGTGGGCAAGGTGGCAGGTTCATAGTGGGCAGGGTGGCAGGTTTATAGTTGGCAAGGTGGCAGGTTCATAGTGGTCAGGGTGGCAGGTTCATAGTTTGCAGGGTGGCAGGTTCAAAGTGGGCAAGGTGGCAGGTTCATAGCGGGTAGGGTGGCAGGTTCATAGTGGGCAGGGTGGCAGGTTCATAGTGGGCAAGGTGGCAGGTTCATAGTGGGCAGGGTGGCAGGTTCATAGTAGGCAAGGTGGCAGGTTCATAGTGGGCAAGGTGGCAGGTTCATAGTGGGCAGGGTGGCAGGTTCATAGTGGGCAAGGTGGCAGGTTCATAATGGGAAGGGTGGCAGGTTCAGAGTGAGCAGGGTGGCAGGTTTATAGTTGGCAAGGTGGCAAGTTCATAGTGGGCAAGGTGGCAGGTTCATAGTGGGCAAGGTGGCAGGTTTATAGTTGGCAAGGTGGCAGGTTCATAGTGGGCAAGGTGGCAGGTTCATAGTGGGCAGGGTGGCAGGTTTATAGTTGGCAAGGTGGCAGGTTCATAGTGGGAAGGGTGGAAGGTTCGTAGTGGGCAAGGTGGCAGGTTCATAGTGGGCAAGGTGGCAGGTTTCGAGTTGGCAAGGTGGCAGATTCATAGTGCTCATGGTGGCAGGTTCATAGTGAGCAGGGTGGCAGGTTCATAGTAGGCAAGGTGGCAGGTTCATAGTGGGCAGGGTGGCAGGGTCATAGTGGCTAAGGTGGCAGGTTCATAGTGGGCAGGGTGGCAGGTTTATAGTTGGCAAGGTGGCAGGTTCATAGTTGGCAGGGTGATTCGCTTATTGTTGACAGGGTGGTAGGTTCATAGATGGCAGGTTGGTAGGTTCATAGTTCACAGGGTGGTAGGTTCATAGTTGGCAGGGTGGCAGATTCAAAGTTGACAGGGTGGCAGGTTTATAGTTAGCAGGGTGGCAGGTTTATAGTTGGCAAGGTGGCAGGTTCATAGTGGGCAAGGTGGCCGTGTTGTTAATGCTGTGTCTTTAATGGTGACATACTGATACCTATTAGTAAGGTATGATTTGAAATAAGCAAGCGCATGGCCTCTTATACCGTAATGGTCAAGTTTGTGGAGTAGGATGTCGTGGTCTACTGCATCAAAAGCTTTTCTTAGGTCAATAAAAATTCCTAGTGGATATTCCTTATTTTCCAATGCTGTGTAAAGCAGATCTAGCATTTTTATGATTGCATCATTAGTGCTTTTATTTTTCCTGAATCCAAATTGGCAGGGGTTGAGTATGTTTTGTGCCGTTATAAATTAATATAGTCTCCTGTGCACGAGTTTCTCAAAGATTTTGGATAGCAATGGTAAGTTTGATATTGGCCTATAGTTGTTTAAATCTGTAGGGTCACCACCTTTATGTATTGGTGTAACCCTTGCCATCTTGAGTAGTTTCGGGAAGGTGCTAGTTTCTAGTGACTTGTTAAAAAGTAATGAAATAGCATGCGAAAGGACATGGGCCGCTCGCTTGTACAGTAATGGTGGGACATGAGACAGATTCCCTGAGCTATTTTTAAGTGACTTTATAATCACAGTGACTTCCGTGGCCTCAGTTGGTGCAAGATAGAAGGAATTTGGGAAATTCCCATCTAGGTAGTCCCCGGCATGGGCATTGGTATGTGGGATTTTATTGGCGAGATTAGATCCTATGGTTGAGAAGAAGTCGTTTATCTTGTTAGCTGTGTCATTGGGATGTAGTGGTGTTTCATTAGGTTTAGTTAGGACAATATTCTTGTTTTTTTTTTTCAGTTTGTGGGTCCCTAGAATCTGAGAGAGTGTTTTCCAGGTCTTTTTTATATCTCCTCTAGTTGGCAGGGTGATTCGCTTATTGTTGACAGGGTGGTAGGTTCATAGATGGCAGGTTGGTAGGTTCATAGTTGACAGGGTGGTAGGTTCATAGTTGGCAGGGTGGCAGATTCAGAGTTGACAGGGTGGCAGGTTTATAGTTAGAAGGGTGGCAGGTTCACAGTGGGCAGAGTGGCAGGTTCACAGTGGGCAGGGTGGCAGGTTCATAGTGGGCAAGGTGGCAGGTTTATAGATGGCAGGTTGGTAGGTTCATAGTTGGCAGGGTGGCAGGTTCATAGTGGGCAGGGTGGCAGGTTTATAGTTGGCAAGGTGGCAGGTTCATAGTGGGCAAGGTGGCCGGTTCATAGTGGGCAGGGTGGCAGGTTTATAGTTGGCAAGGTGGCAGGTTCATAGTGGTCAGGGTGGCAGGTTCATAGTGGGCAAGGTGGCAGGTTCATAGTGGGCAGGGTGGCAGGTTCATACTGGGCAGGGTGGCAGGTTCATAGTGGTCAGTGTGGCAGGTTCATAGTGGGCAGGGTGGCAGGTTCATAGTGGTCAGGATGGCAGGTTCATAGTGGGCAGGGTGGCAGGTTCATAATGGTCAGGGTGGCAGGTTCATAGTGGGCAAGGTGGCAGGCTCCTAGTGGTCAGGGTGGAAGGTTCATAGTGGGCAAGGTGGCAGGTTCATAGTGGGCAGGGTGGCAGGTTTATAGTTGGCAAGGTGGCAGGTTCATAGTGGTCAGGGTGGCAGATTCATAGTGGGCAGGGTGGCAGGTTCATAGTGGGCAAGGTGGCAGGGTCATAGTGGGCAGGGTGGCAGGTTCATAGTGGGCAGAGTGGCAGGTTCATAGCGGGCAGGGTGGCCGGATAATAGTGGGTAGGGTGGCAGGTTTATAGTTGGCAAGGTGGCAGGTTCATAGTGGGCAAGGTGGCAGGTTCATAGTCGGCAGGGTGACAGGTTCATAGGTGGCAGGGTGGCAGGTTCATAGTTGGCAGGGTGATTCGCTTATTGTTGACAGGGTGGTAGGTTCATAGATGGCAGGTTGGTAGGTTCATAGTTGACAGGGTGGCAGGTTTATAGTTAGCAGGGTGGCAGGTTCACAGTGGGCAGTGTGGCAGGTTCATAATGGGCAGGGTGGCAGGTTCATAGTGGGCAAGGTGGCAGGCTCATAGTGGGCAGGGTGGCAGGTTCATAGTTGGCAGGGTGGCAGGTTCATAGTGGGCAGGGTGGTAGGTTTATAGTTGGCAAGGTGGCAGGTTCATAGTGGTCAGGGTGGCAGGTTTATAATTGACAAGGTGGCAGGTTCATAGTGGGCAGGGTGGCAGGTTCATAGTGGGCAGGGTGGCAGGTTTATAGTTGGCAAGGTGGCAGGTTCACAGTGGGAAAGGTGGCAGGTTCATAGTGGGAGGAATGGCAGGTTCATAGTGGGCAAGCTGGCAGGTTCATAATGGGAAGGGTTGCAGGTTGAGAGTGAGCAGGGTGGCAGGTTTATAGTTGGTAAGGTGGCAGGTTCATAGTGGGCAGGGTGGCAGGTTTATAGTTGGCAAGGTGGCAGGTTCATAGTGGTCAGGGTGGCAGGTTCATAGTGGTCAGGGTGGCAGGTTCATAGTGGGAAGGGTGGAAGGTTCGTAGTGGGCAAGGTGGCAGGTTCATAGTGGTCAGGGTGGCAGGTTCATAGTGGGCAGGGTGGCAGGTTTATAGTTGGCAAGGTGGCAGATTCATAGTGGTCAGAGTGCCAGGTTCATAGTGGGAAGGGTGGAAGGTTCGTAGTGGGCAAGATGGCAGGTTCATAGTGGGCAGGGTGGCAGGTTCATAGTTGGCAAGGTGGCAGATTCATAATGCTCAGGGTGGCAGGTTCATAGTTGGCAAGGTGGCAGGTTCATAGTGGGCAGGGTGGCAGGGTCATAGTGGCTAAGGTGGCAGGTTCATAGTGGACAGGGTGGCAGGCTTATAGTTGGTAAGGTGGCAGGTTCATAGCGGTCATTGTGGCAGGTTCATAATGGGGAGGGTGGCAGGTTCATAGTGGGCAAGGTTGCAGGTTCATAGTGGGCAGGGTGGCAGGTTCATAGTGGGCAGGGTGGCAGGTTCATAGTGGGCAGGGTGGCAGGTTCATATTGGTCAGGGTGGTAGGTTCATAGTGGGCAGGGTGGCAGGTTCATAGTGGGCAAGGTGGCAGGTTCATAGTGGGAAGGGTGGCAGGTTAATCGTGGGCAAGGTGGGAAGTATACAGTTGGCAAGGTGGCAGGTTCATAGTGGGCAGGGAGGCAGGCTCATAATGGGCAGGGTGGCAGGTTCATAGTTGGCAAGGGGGCAGGTTCATAGTGGCCAAGGTGGCAGGTTCATAGTGGGCAGGGTGGCACATTCGTAGTGGGCAGGGTGGCAGGTTCATAGTGGGCAAGGTGGCAGGTTTATAGTGGGCAAGGTGGCAGGTTCATAGTGGGCAGGGTGGCAGGTTCACAGTGGGAAAGGTGGCAGGTTCATAGTGGGCAGGGTGGCAGGTTCATAGTGGGAAAGGTGGCAGGTTCATAGTGGGCAGGGTGGCAGGTTCATAGTTAGCAAGGTGGCAGGTTCATAGTGGGCAAGGTGGGAGGTTCATAGGTGTCAGGTTCATAGTGGGCTGGGTGGCAGGTTCATAGTCAACAGGATAACAAGTTCACACAATCTACCGGTTAGCAGGTTAAGAGAAGGATGAGTGGCAGAGTAAGCGTGTTTAAATTTCAACCTTAACAGATACAGTTTATCTTATTGTTACTATGACACCGATACACCTCAACCATCCTGGTACCAAGAGTGAAACATCTAAACAAGCCTGGCAGCAAGAGTGACACATCTCAACCATCCTGGTACCAAGAGTGAAACATCTAAACCAGCATGGTACCAAGAGTGACACCCCTGAACCATCGTGGTACCAAGAGTGAAACATCTAAACTAGCCTGGTACCAAGAGTGACACACCTCAACCATCCTGGTACCAAGAGGGACACAACTCAACCATCCTGGTACCGAGAGAGACACACACCTCAACCATCCTGGTACCAAGAGTGAAACACCTCAACCATCCTGGTACCAAGAGTGACACATCTCAACCATCCTGGTACCAAGAGTGACATCTCAACCATCCTAGTACCAAGAGTGACACACCTCAACTATCCTTGTACTAAGAGAGACACACCTCAACAATCCTGGTGCCAAGAGTGACACATCTCAACCATCCAGGTACCTTGAGTGACACACTTCAACCATCCAGATACCAAGAGTGACACACCTCAACCATCCTGGTGCTAAGAGTAGCACACCTCGACCACCCTGAAACCAAGAGTGACACACCTCAACCATCCTGATACCAAGAGTGACACATCTCAACCATCCTGGTACCAAGAGTAACACATCGCAATCATCCTGATACCAAGAGTAAGCCCTTTGTCTGCATCGCTCTTGGGCCGTGTAGACCCCGTTGCCTGACGCTCCTCAGTAACCTGACAGCAGTGGTACGAGGTGTTGTTGTGTCTCTGTTGACACCGCTGGAAAATTACTGGTGTTAAGATGGCGGTTTGTCATCGCAGACGCATTAATACTATTGGTATTGAACTGCTTCGAGGTGCGATTAATAATAATAATAATAATAATAATAATAATAATATCTTTATTTACTACAAGTACATGTACAAGGTATACAGTCCTAGCTGACAACAATGACATACTACTATATAGAAACTCCCTTGTTATGCTCTGCATTTCGGGCAAATTAGGTCAGTGTCCCGGGATGCGACCCACACCAGTCGACTAACACCCAGGTACCCATTTTACTGATGGGGAACATAGACAACAGGTGGAAAGAAACACGTCCAATGTTTCTACTCTGGCTGGGAATCGAACCCAGGCCCTCGCCGTGTGAAGCCAGAGCGTTAGCCACCAGGCCACCAGAGCCCCTAGTTCAGCTCAGATACTCTTACCCAAGATAATCAGGGAGACATATGGCATTCAAAACTGTGAATTGTATGGGGTAGCGTTGAATGGAGCGCATAGAATATTTGTGAAACTGCTTGCTGCGACAGTTCGGTGGTTACGCTCTTTCAAGATGTGTGTTTTGACGTTACGCCTGCTGTGCGTGAGACTGGTGGACGTGTCTCGATATTATACCTGGATAAAGTTGCGGAATGTCCCCTTTGAGGCGAACGAAGCTGACATCAGAAACGTATTTGAGAAATATGGGACCGTGCATTCTGCCCAGCAGGGTAAGTGGTTGATGGGTGCCTACGAAGGTATGCCGGAGGGAACTTTCAGCCTTAAAATGACGTTGCGGCAACCCATACCATCATACATGTATCTTCAAGATTTTAGGACACAGGTAATGGTTTTATATCCTGGACAACGGCGTACGTGTCGCATTTGTGGAGAGTATGACCACATAGCGGCGGCATGCGAGAAGAACAGACGCGTGACCAAGCCTGTGCAAGAAGAGGTAGCCCCGGTCACACGTGGTGAAGGTGAGCATCGATCAGAGGAAGGGCATGGTCGTTTGTGGAGTGAGATGGTGGAACAGGCTTTTCGAAATGAGAGTGAGTCCTCCCCTCAGCTCCCTGCATCTGAGTCATTGCCAATACCACCTGCTGGATTGGTACCCCGAAATGACGTGTTAAATATAGGGGAGGAATTGGACGAAGTTTTAAAGACCTTGTCACCACCTGTGGTGGAAGCTCCGTCTACGAATGACGTAGCTGGGGACTTTTTGAGTCCAGATTGTAACCAATATGAGACTCAGCGGAATGACGACGAGACTGAGACATCGGGGGACTTCATATCTCACTGTAAAGTGGATGTTGAGGTGCACCGTGAGGCTTCCTCAGACCTTGGCATGGAGGATAAGAACGTTACGAGGAAACGAGCAGCTACGTCAGATTCGGATGACGTACTGACGCCAGCACAGAGGACTGGGAAGAAAACTGAGAGGATGGGAGAGGGGGGGGGTCATGTGGGACGCCATCGCAAGAATGGAGGCGAATGGGAAGGTACTGTAAAGAAAACCCATAGAAATAACAATTCAAGTGGTGAAAAACGAGAGGAGAAGAGGCAAGGGTGGAAAACATAACAGGCCTTAGGTGTATGACTGCTAATGTTAACGGTTTATGTACTAGACTAAAGAGAGATTGGTTAAACAATTTTCTTAGCAAAAATAGAGTTGATGTTATGTTCCTTCAAGAACACAATTTCAAAGAAGGGGAAGTGTTGCAGGTTGCAGGTTATACAGTACTGACCCTGCCAACTATCCGTTTGAAAGGTGGTGTGGGTCTTTTAATAAAAGAGACGAGCCCGTTTGTGTTGCAGAGATGTGAGGGGGGTGGGGGGAGGGTGTTGCAGAGATGTGAGGGGGGTGGGGGGAGGGTGCTGAGAGTGGATGGAACTTGGATGGGAAAGCGTGTATCTTTAGTGTGTATGCCCCTGCGGAGAATAGCACGAAGGTACGAAAGGATTTTGTGTGTGAGGACCTTGTTTAGTTTTTGCGTGCACTTCCGGAAGTGGCGATAGTGGGGGGAGACTGGAACTGTGTCATCAGAGCAGCTGACGTCGAACCCAAAGGGGCTGGGCATATGTCTGCACCTCTCAGAGATTTGTTGAGGGATGTTAAGTTACGTGATGTATTTGGGGGAGGGGTGTGGGAAACGGAACATACTTTTATCAGAAGGGGATGTGCTGCAAGGTTGGACAGAGTGTATATTTCTCAAGGAGTAGTTGCAAAGTCTTAATACGGTCGAGATGGTCTTGTCAGATCATAGGGCAGTAGTAGTGGAGGTAGGGTGGGAGGGGATGGAGGAATTTTATCGGCCTTATTCGAAATTAAATATTAGTGTGTTAGGTGATGAGGAAGGTTTAGAGGGTTTTTCTATGCTGTGGAAAGAGCTTTCAAGGGAAGCTCAGGAGGTAGACGACATTGTAACGTGGTGGGACTCGGTAGCAAAAGAAAGGATAAAATCCTTTTACGTGAGGGAGGGTAAACGTATAAACACTAAAATATGGACTAGTGAATTATTTAGAGGATCGATTAAGAGGTTGTTATGGGCAGGGAAAGGTTGGTGGTGTTTATCCCATGGACGAGATTGTAGACATAAAAGAGAGCTTGCGAACGTTGCATAATGAGCGGTTTCAAGCGGTGCGGGTGCAAGCAGGATTAGAAGTTTTGTGGGGAGACAGCCATCCGCGTGTGTGTTGCGGCAGCAAAAGCAAAAGCAGGCGCTGATGGCAATCCCGAGCTTGGAGGTACATGAGACGATGGGAATCCATAGAGCAGGTCAAGTGATAAGAAACACGAAAGCTATGAGTGCATATGCGGATATGTGGTATAGAAAACACTGGACTAGTAATGATGTGGATGAAGTGGAATTAAATAGGGTGTGCACATATGCCAAGTGCAATTTGGGTCATAGTGATAGGAAGGCTTTGGGTGGGGATATTACTGAGGAGGAAATTGAAATTGCTTTACACGGAATGAGAAAGGGCAAAGCCCCGGGTATTGATGGCTTACCGGTGGAATTTTATTTACAACATTGGGCGTTGATTGGGAAGTTCATGTTAAGATTATTAAATTGTATGAAGAAGGGTACGTTAGGGAATAAGCAGAATACAGCAATTGTGGTGCTGGTCCCGAAAGGCAAAGGGCAGCCAGACCTTGGGAAGTATAGGGCAATATCGTTGCTCTGTGCAGACTATAAGGTTTTCGCTAAAATTTTGGGTAATAGGGTGAAATGCGTGGTGGGGAGGGTTGTTTCACCATCGCAGTTTGGGTTGCCGGGCAGGTCGACGTTAGATGGTCACGAGATTTTAAGAAGTTTTGTGGAGTCAAAGGGGGGGGGAGGGAGGGGGCGGCTTTACTGGCCTTAGACTGGCGAGCCACCTATGATAGAGTGGAAAGAGGTGCACTGCAGAGTATACTTAGGAGACAGGGTTACGGTGAATGTTGCAACCCCTGAATGGGTTACAATGATTATAATGTATATTATCTTTTCATATAATTTTATATTGCTTATATTTGCGATAATAGCTAAATCGTAAATGTATGACTTTATATTATTATTTGACTGTTATATTGTTATTTAGCTTATGTTGTTAGGATGTATATAAAATGTGCTCAGTTAGGCTTGATTGTCAAACTACTGTAATTATCGCTTGTCGCTCGTTATACTGCCGGCTTCTGAGCTGCAGTTGTCCACGTAGCTATCACGTGATCGAGGGGGGGTGTCCTCACCTCGTGTGAAGTATTCAGTCTGCTGGAGACTCGCTTGCTGGTCGGACAGCTTGTCTGTCTGACAGTCTGCTGGAGACTCGCTTGCTGGTCGGACAGCTTGTCTGTCTGACAGTCGGCTGGAGACTCGCTTGCTGGTTGGACAGATTGTCTGTCTCATTATTCTTGTTAGTTCTGTAGAACTTTGTTCACAGAACATTGTAAAGACTTAGTGATTTTCGACGTTGTACTGAGGTTGTGTGCCACATAGACACTCTGAACATCTCAGGTCCTTAGCTATAGCTTCTGACCTAATTTTGTACTGGTTCCTGTGTATTGTCACAGTCGAGTTTTCCTATGCTGAACGAAGATTCAGTATTATGGGAGTTTTGTAACTTTTGTGGAGGATCTGCAGATGGTCCCTATTTAGTGTCGTTATATTATCTCCTTGTTCCTGATTCTGTGTCGCAGTCGCTTGATATTGCATTGCTATTGGGCTTAGCATTCTTTGTTGTTCAAGCAGACTGTTCGGGTTGCCAGTCGGTCAAGAAGTTAGTTTATTTGAGGACTTTGTCAGTCACTTGTTTAAGTCTTATTCGAGTCTTGAGACATAGCTAACTACTTAAGAGCACTTACACGCATACTCACACTTGTACATAATTGTAATATCTTATTAAATGTTAATGTACCTGACGGTACTTAAGAATTATAAATGTGATATGTGCTTTCAGCACAATAATATTGAACTCGAGAGACTGATTTTATTTTGATCGCTGTAATTAATTTAATTTGATAATATACCTCTAGACAACTTACTACTTAATAAATTTATTAAATTTTAATTTCTCTAGTTAGTAGCCTACCAGTTGTAATCCTAAAGCACTATTGAACCATATTGAATTTTAATGGATAATTGGACAAGGATACTGACTACTTGTTACGAAAACCCAGTAACAGGCTGGATGCTAGAAGGGCAGTCCTTTCTAGTATTCACTGGAGATCTCTAAGCTTTTAGAATCGCGTTTTTTGTAACAGTGAAGAAATAGTTGGATGGGTAAACACGCTGTATAAGGGAGCAAAGATGAGAGTACAAATAAATGGGTGTATGGGGACAGACTTTGAGATGGGTAGAGGTTTACGACAAGGGTGCCCTATGTCACAGATCATATTTGCGTGTTTTCAGGATACCTTTTACAGGATGGTTGAGAGCACAGTCAATTCCCGGGGTGGGGGGGGTAGGGGAAGGGAGATGTTGGCCGGCATTAATAGGTTATGTGGATGATACGACTGTTTTGGTGTGTGAACGGATGTCTATGAAAGTGTTGGAAGATGTTGTATGTGTGTTTGAACGAGCCACGGGTATGAAGGTAAATAGTGAAAAGTCAATGATCATGGGGTTGGGTACCTGGAAAGGGGGAGGAATGGTGAGCTGTAACGTGGTTGACACGACTGATGTCATTAAAGATTTGTGGTATTATTTATAGAGATGATTTGGATGTGGCGCGGGAGAAAAATTCAGTAAGGACGTTGGAAAAGGTCATTGGTCGTCTGGGTGTTTTTAGGCCCCAACATCTCACTCTGGCCCAACGTGTGATCGTTGTTAATGTTTTATTGTATAGTAAGGTGTGGCACGTTGCGGCTGTATTCCCGATTACAGGGACAGCGATCAATGGAATATTGAGACGAGTATTTACCTTTTTGTGGGGATCGAGGTGTGATTGGTTAAAACGTGAGGTTGTTATGTTACCTGTCCGTCGAGGAGGTTTGGGATTGTTTTACTTAAAGCGTAGGGTAAAATGTGTTTTTCTAAAGTGGGAGGTTTGGCGTGTGGGTGTGATGGCGGGAAATATGGAACAGGTATATATGAGATTAAAAAAGTGGTATGGGGGAATGGAACTGAGGGAATGTGAGATTGTACTACGGGCTTTGTTGACGGTAAGGGAACGGAAAAACATTCGCATAAGGGTTTTAAGTAGGTTACTGGGGGGTACGTGCGCAGCTCCAGTAGAAGGTTTGTTCCCCATGTACTCGTGGGAAAATATTTGGCTCAGATTTAGTAAGCTGAAATTACGGCCTAGGGTGCGTGAAGTCATGTTCCGTTTTTTACATGGTATATTGCAGTCAGGGGCAATACTACGATCCAGAAGAGTCGTGGAAGGTGGCGGGTGTGGGTTTTGTGGAGAAGACACGGCTTTTCATATTTTCATGTTGTCTATTTTTGCGAAGGTTTAGAAGATGTCAGGGGTTGGTTAGGTAGGGTGGTACAGAGGGTGGGGGGGGGGAGAGGGGTGCAGGTCCTGCGCGCGTTAAGTCTCGACATCGGTGGATTAGACCAGGAAGTTAGACGAGCTTTAGATTATATTATCGTGGATTACATTTATATTTCGTGGGTAATGAGGGGGAAAGGGGTAAGTGAGGTGAGAAGGCGTGTCCTTACAATAACGTTTTATCGTACAATGTGTAGGAATAAGGAATTGTATAGGGATAAGGGTTTTTCGGACGGTTATAAAAGGCTAACTATTGAAAGCCTTGTGAATTTGTGAATAATTTACAGGCATGCCGGGTAAGTTTCCGTGTAGGTAAGTGGGCAATACACAAATAACCCGCACATAAAAGGGAGAAGCTTACGACGACGTTTCGGTCCGACTTGGACCATTGACAAAGTCACACTAACAGAGGTGGAGCAGGACGGCTATATATAGGCAGGAAGAGGTGGAGGTAGTAGTAGTAGTAGTAGTAGTGGTACAAGAATTGTATATAATACCGACAGGATGAAATGACACATGCACAACACCCGGGCATCCCCACCATAGACGTTTCGCCATCCAGCCAGCCACTGGATGGCGAAACGTCCACAACAAAGACAACCAGACGCCGCACATGTGTCTTAATTTCATCAGTAGTTGTAGTAGAAGAAGAAGAGGTAGTAGTAGTGGTAGTGGTAGAAGTGGGAAATAAGGAAGACGAGCCAGTCAAATACAAAGGAAGGGGAGCACTGCAAGAGAGCTAGAAACCCACAGAGGGAGAGCAAGCGCACCGAGGTGCGTGAAAGGGGAAGTGGTGAAATAAAAAAATGAAGAAGGAACAGAAACACGAGACAGGAGAGAGAAAGACAACCCAGAGGAGAAAAGGAGAGAGGAAATGGGAAGAGGAAGAAGAAAAAGAAGAAGAAGAAGAAAAAAAAAATGAGGATTCAGGTTAAGTCACGGGTGTTCTGAAGTTTGGAGCATTTTACAATGTAGTGGGAGAGGAAGGCATCTACAGAGACGAAGCCAGGGCTAAGGTTCATACAAGGAAAGTTGTGTATTAGAGAGGATTCAACTAAACGGCGACTGTTCGAGTTGGAAGTAGGGAAGACAGTTTTAGCAGAAGACCAGTCAATAGGATGGCTATGATCTCTGACGTGACAGAAAAGAGCATTGTTAGTGTCGGCAAGCCTAACACTATTTTTGTGCTCCCTAAGTCTGTCAGAAAGAGATCGACCAGTTTCTCCAAAGTATTGAAGAGGACAGGAGGAGCAAGAAATAGAGTAGACACCAGGAACATCTGTAGAGGGAGGAGAGGTATGAACGAGATTAGTGCGAAGAGTGTTAGTCTGGCGGAAGGTAAGCTTGATGTCTAAGGGACGGAGAGAATTGTTGAGATTAGAAAGACCGGAAATGTAGGGAAGGCAGAGGATAGAAGAGTTCCCATGAGTAGAGAGTTTGGGAGAGAAGAAATTGCGTTTAGCACGTGAGAGGGCAGAGTCTATGAAATGGGAAGGGTAGCCAAGACGGGAGAACGAATTATGAAGAGTGGAAATTTCTGCTGGAAGGAACTGAGGATCACAACCTCTGTTAGTGTGACTTTGTCAATGGTCCAAGTCGGACCGAAACGTCGTCGTAAGCTTCTCCCTTTTATGTGCGGGTTATTTGAGTATCGTTCCAGTCACGGTATTGTGCCTTTTTGTTATTTATCAGTGGGCAATAGCTGGTTCGTCTCTTGGGGGGGGGGGGAGGTGTGAGTTGCGTGAATATGAGATTGGGCATGGATGTATTCTAGGTGTTATGGATGTGTGTTTATTGATTCTGGAGTTAGGGTTACTTACTATGCCTTTTGTGTATAAAATGACAGTGGTGCCTTTACAGTATTTGTTATGTTTTTGAAGCTTTCCTTTTGTGTAAAGACTCGTTTTTTCTTGAGTCACAAGTTTTTTTAGTATTTTGTTTTTGATTGTGTTTTATAGGTCCAGATATTTGGGTTTACAAACCTACATATATATATATATATATATATATATATATATATATATATATATATATATATATATATATATATATATATATATATATATATATATATATGCATGTTTTATCCCTTCCCTGTTACTGTTCAATCTAGTCTGTGAGTCATCAAAGTATTAAAGGGATATAACACGAGTACATTACCCTGAGTCGTCCAAATTTATCCTATAAATATTTCGTAATGTAATGATTTTTGTTTGTGATTCAAACGTAGTTCATAGGTATCAAGATTGATCACATATAGAATGGATGGAAATTGATGACGATTAATATGATCGTCAGTTTATATAATATTTATTATGTTAATGAATTTGTGTTAGAGTAAATCATTGAATTTGTGTCTAAGTTTGAATTTCTATAAACAATTATATATTTTGTATGCAAATTACATAAACTATTGTTTAATCATTAATGTAACATGTTTGTATGATGTGAATGTAACTTAAAATGGGTTAAGTGGTGTTTCCACCAGTGTTATATTTGTTACGCAAACAGTTATATCTTTTGGTACTGTGTGTGTTTAGTGAAACGAAAGTATGCGTTTTATGGTGCGTTTGTCGTATATATCTATTCGTATTAGTTACAATTTTTTTTCTGGTATTTTTGGTGTGAATCTTGGTGTACTCTATAGAATATGTACGGTGATGCTATTTAATTTTTAAGCATCCTTGTATTTATGATGCTTTAAATAAAAAAAAAATAATAACAATAACATAAATGTTAGGGGGGGGGGAGTCACTAGTATTGTAAGTGCTTTGTGTCATTTTACATTACGAAAAAAACAGTAATGGAAGCACTGTGTATTTTTCAGTAGTGTGTTAGTTATGTAGTTAGGTGTATATCTGAATCATTATGAATAGTGTTACTTAGTGGACCGCAACACACCCACTTATAATGCCTCTTTTTATGTATATTTACATCATATTTATATACGTTACTATGTATATTGTATGAACTGTTTTAAATAAAATATAAAAAAGATACCAAGAGTGACACACCTCAACCATCCTGGTGCCAAGAGTGACACACCTCAACCTTCCTGGTGCCAAGAGTGACACACCTCAACCTTCCTGGTGCCAAGAGTGACACACCTCAACCTTCCTGGTACCAAGAGTGACACACCTCAACCATCCTGGTACTAAGAGTGACACACCTTAACCATCCTGGCACAAAGAGTGACACACCTCAACCATCCTGGTACCTAGAGTGACTCACCTCATCCATCCTGGTACGAAGAGTGACACACCTCAACCTTCCTGGTACTAAGAGTGACACACCTCAACCATCCTGGTACTAGGAGTGACACACTTCAGTCATCCTGGTACTAAGAGTAACACACCTAAACCATCCTGGTACTAAGAGTGACACACCTCAACCATCCTGGTACTAAGAGTGGCACACCTCAACCATCCTGGTACTAAGAGTGATACACCTCAACCATCCTGGTAATAAGAGTGACACACCTCAACCATCCTGGTGCCAAGAGTGACAAACCTCAACCATCATGGTGCCATGAGTGACACACCTCAACCATCCTGGCACAAAGAGTGACACACCTCAACCATCCTGGTACCTAGAGTGACACACCTCATCCATCCTGGTACCAAGAGTGACACACCTCAACCATCATGGTGTAATGAGTGAGGCACCTCAACCATCCTGGTACCAAGAGTGACACACCTCAACCATCTTTTCACGAAGAGTGACACACCTCAACCATCCTGGTACCTAGAGTGACACACCACACCGTCCTGGTACCAAGAGTGACACACCTCAACTATCCTGGTACAAAGAGTGACACAACTCAACCATGCTGTTGCCAAGAGTAACATCTCAACCATCCTGGTACCAAGAGTGACGCACCTCAACCATCCTGGTACCAAGAGTGACGCACCTCAACCATCCTGGTACAAAGAGTGGCACACCTCAACCATCCTGGTGCCAAGAATGACGCACCTCAACCATCCTGGTGCCAAGAGCGACACACCTCAACCATCCTGGTACCAAGAGTGACACACCTCAACCATGCTGGTACCAAGAGTGACACACCTCAATCATCCTGGTGCTAAGAGGGACACACCTCAACCATCCTGGTACCAAGAGTGACGCACCTAAATCATCCTGGTACCAAGAGTGACACACCTCAACCATCCTGGTACCAAGAGTGACACACCTCAACCATCCTGGTACCAAGAGTGACACACCTCCATTATCCTGGTACTAAGAGTGGCACACCTCAACTATCCTGGTACCAAGAGTGACACCTCAACCATGCTGGTACCAAGAGTGACACACCCCAACCATCCTGGTACTAAGAGTGACACACCCAACCATCCTGGTACTAAGAGGGACACACCTCAACCATCCTGGTACTAAGAGTGACACACCTCAACCATCCTGGTACTAAGAGTGACACACCTCATCCGTCCTGGTATTTAAGAGTGACACACCTCAACCATCCTGGTACCAAGAGTGACACACCTCAACCATGCTGGTACCAAGAGTGACACACCTCAATCATCCTGGTGCTAAGAGGGACACACCTCAACCATCCTGGTACCAAGAGTGACGCACCTAAATCATCCTGGTACCAAGAGTGACACACCTCAACCATCCTGGTACCAAGAGTGACACACCTCAACCATCCTGGTACCAAGAGTGACACACCTCCATTATCCTGGTACTAAGAGTGGCACACCTCAACTATCCTGGTACCAAGAGTGACACCTCAACCATGCTGGTACCAAGAGTGACACACCCCAACCATCCTGGTACTAAGAGTGACACACCCAACCATCCTGGTACTAAGAGGGACACACCTCAACCATCCTGGTACTAAGAGTGACACACCTCAACCATCCTGGTACTAAGAGTGACACACCTCATCCGTATTGGTATTTAAGAGTGACACACCTCAACCATCCTGGTACTAAGAGTGACACACCTCAACCATCCTGGTACTAAGAGTGACACACCTCAACCTTCCTGGTATTAAGAGTGACACACGTCAACCATCCAGGTACTAAGAGTGACACACGTCAACCATCCTGGTACCAAGAGTGACACACCTCAACCATCCTGTTACTAAGAATGACACACCTTAACCATCCTGGTACTAAGAGTGACACACCTCAACCTTCCTGGAACTAAGAGTGACACACCTCAACCATCCTGGTACTAGGAGTGACACACTTCAGTCATCCTGGTACTAAGAGTGACACACCTAAACCATCCTGGTACCAAGAGTGGCACACCTCAAACATCCTGGTACCAAGAGTGACACCTCAACCATGCTGGTACCAAGAGTGACACACCCCAACCATCCTGGTACTAAGAGTGACACACCCAACCATCCTGATACTAAGAGTGACACACCTCAACCATCCTGGTACTAAGAGTGACACACCTCAACCATCCTGGTACTAAGAGTGACACACCTCAACCATCCTGGTATTAAGAGTGACACACCTCAACCATCCAGGTACTAAGACTGACACACCTCAACCATCCTGGTACCAAGAGTGACACACCTCAACCATCCTGTTACTAAGAATGGCACACCTTAACCATCCTGTTACTAAGAGTGACACATCTCAACCATCCTGGTACCAAGAGTGACACACCTCAACGATCCTGGTACAAAGAGTGACACACCTCAACCTTACTGGTACTAAGAGTGACACACCTCAACCATCCTGGTACTAGAAGTGACACACTTCAGTCATCCTGGTACTAAGAGTGACACACCCAAACCATCCTGGTACCAAGAGTGACACACCTCAACCATCATGGTGTAATGAGTGACGCACCTCAACCATCCTGGTACCAAGAGTGACACACCTCAACCATCTTTTCACGAAGAGTGACACACCTCAACCATCCTGGTACCTAGAGTGACACACCTTAACTATCCTGGTACAAAGAGTGACACAACTCAACCATGCTGTTGCCAAGAGTAATATCTCAACCATCCTGGTACCAAGAGTGACGCACCTCAACCATCCTGGTACCAAGAGTGACGCACCTCAACCATCCTGGTACAAAGAGTGGCACACCTCAACCATCCTGGTGCCAAGAATGACGCACCTCAACCATCCTGGTGCCAAGAGCGACACACCTCAACCATCCTGGTACCAAGAGTGACACACCTCAACCATGCTGGTACCAAGAGTGACACACCTCAATCATCCTGGTGCTAAGAGTGACACACCTCAACCATCCTAGTACCAAGAGTGACGCACCTAAATCATCCTGGTACCAAGAGTGACACACTTCAACCATCCTGGTACCAAGAGTGACACACCTCAACCATCCTGGTACCAAGAGTGACACACCTCCATTATCCTGGTACTAAGAGTGGCACACCTCAACTATCCTGGTACCAAGAGTGACACCTCAACCATGCTGGTACCAAGAGTGACACACCCCAACCATCCTGGTACTAAGAGTGACACACCCAACCATCCTGGTACTAAGAGGGACACACCTCAACCATCCTGGTACTAAGAGTGACACACCTCAACCATCCTGGTACTAAGAGTGACACACCTCATCCGTCCTGGTATTTAAGAGTGACACACCTCAACCATCCTGGTACTAAGAGTGACACACCTCAACCATCCTGGTACTAAGAGTGACACACCTCAACCTTCCTGGTATTAAGAGTGACACACGTCAACCATCCAGGTACTAAGAGTGACACACGTCAACCATCCTGGTACCAAGAGTGACACACCTTAACCATCCTGTTACTAAGAATGACACACCTTAACCGTCCTGGTACTAAGAGTGACACACCTCAACCTTCCTGGAACTAAGAGTGACACACCTCAACCATCCTGGTACTAGGAGCGACACACTTCAGTCATTCTGGTACTAAGAGTGACACACCTAAACCATCCTGGTACCAAGAGTGACACCCCTCAACCATCCTGGTACCAAGAGTGACACACCTCCATTATCCTGATACTAAGAGTGGCACACCTCAACTATCCTGGTACCAAGAGTGACACCTCAACCATGCTGGTACCAAGAGTGACACACCCCAACCATCCTGGTACTAAGAGTGACACGCCCAACCATCCTGATACTAAGAGTGACACACCTCAACCATCCTGGTACTAAGAGTGACACACCTCAACCATCCTGGTACCAAGAGTGACACACCTCAACCATCCTGTTACTAAGAATGGCACACCTTAACCATCCTGTTACTAAGAGTGACACATCTCAACCATCCTGGTACCAAGAGTGACACACCTCAACGATCCTGGTACCAAGAGTGACACACCTCAACCTTCCTGGTACTAAGAGTGACACACCTCAACCATCCTGGTACTAGAAGTGACACACTTCAGTCATCCTGGTACTAAGAGTGACACACCCAAACCATCCTGGTACTAAGAGTGACAAACCTCAACCATCCTGGTACTAAGAGTGGCACACCTCAACCATCCTGGTACTAAGAGTGAAACACCTCAACCATGCTGGTAATAAGAGTGACACATCTCAACCATCCTGGTACCTAGAGTGACACACCTCAACCATCCTGGTACCAAGAGTGACACACCTCAACAATCATTGTACTAAGAGTGACACACCTCAACCATCCTGGTACTAAGAGTGACACACCTCAACTATCCTGGTACCTTGAGTGAAACCTCAACCATGCTGGTATCAAGAGAGACGCACCCCAACCATCCTGGTGCTAAGAGTGACACACCCCAACCATCCTGGTCCTAAGAGTGACAGATCTCAACCATCCTGGTAGTGAGAGTGACACACCTCAACCATCCTGGTACTAAGAGTGACACACCTCAACCATCCTGGTACTAAGAGTGACACACCTCAACCAACCTGGTACCAAGAATGACACACTTCAACCATCCTGGTACTAAGAGTGACACACCTCAGCCGTCCTGGTACCAAGAGTGACACACCTCAACCATCCTGGTACTAAGAGTGGCACACTTTAACCATCCTGGTACTAAGAGTAGCACACCTCAACCATCCTGGTACTAAGATTGACACACCTCAACCATCCTGGTGCTAAGAGTGGCACACCTCAATCATCCTCGTACTAAGAGTGACACACCTCAAGCATCCTGGTACTAACAGTGACACACCTCAACCATCCTGGTACTAAGAGTGACACACCTCAACCATCCTGGTACTAAGAGTGACACACCTCAACCATCCTGGTACTAGGAGTGACACACCTCAACAATCCTGGTACTAAGAGTGACACACCTCAACCATCCTGGTACTAAGAGTGACACACCTCAACCATCCTGGTACTAAGAGTGACACACTTCAACCATCCTGGTACTAAGAGTGACACACCTCAACCATCCTGGTACCAAGAGTGACACACCTCAACCATCCTGGTACTAAGAGTGACACACTTCAACCATCCTGGTACTAAGAGTGACACACCTCAACCATGCTGGTACCATGAGTGACACACCTCAACCATCCTGGTACCAAGAGTGACACACCTCAACCATCCTGGCACCAAGAGTGACACACCTCAACCATCCTGGTACTAAGAGTGACACACCTCAACCATGCTGGTACCATGAGTGACACACCTCAACCATCCTGGTACCATGAGTGACACACCTCAACCATCCTGGTACCAAGAGTGACACACTTCAACCATCCTGATACTAAGAGTGACACACCTCAACCATGCTGGTACCAAGAGTGACACACGTCAACCATCCTGGTACCAAGAGTGACACACCTCAACCATCCTGGTACCAAGAGTGACACACCTCAACAATCCTGGTACTAAGAGTGACACACCTCAACCATCCTGGTACTAAGAGTGACACACCTCAACCATCCTGGTACTAAGAGTGACACACCTCAACCATCCTGGTACCAAGAGTGACACACTTCAACCATCCTGGTACTAAGAGTGACACACCTAAACCATCCTGGTACCAAGAGTAACACACCTCAACCATCCTGGTACCAAGAGTGACACACCTCCATTATCCTGATACTAAGAGTGGCACACCTCAACTATCCTGGTACCAAGAGTGACACCTCAACCATGCTGGTACCAAGAGTGACACACCCCAACCATCCTGGTACTAAGAGTGACACGCCCAACCATCCTGATACTAAGAGTGACACACCTCAACCATCCTGGTACTAAGAGTGACACACCTCAACCATCCTGGTACTAAGAGTGACACACCTCAACCATCCTGGTATTAAGAGTGACACACCTCAACCATCCTGGTACTAAGAGTGACACACCTCAACCATCCTGGTACCAAGAGTGACACACCTCAACCATCCTGTTACTAAGAATGGCACACCTTAACCATCCTGTTACTAAGAGTGACACATCTCAACCATCCTGGTACCAAGAGTGACACACCTCAACGATCCTGGTACCAAGAGTGACACACCTCAACCTTCCTGGTACTAAGAGTGACACACCTCAACCATCCTGGTACTAGAAGTGACACACTTCAGTCATCCTGGTACTAAGAGTGACACACCCAAACCATCCTGGTACTAAGAGTGACAAACCTCAACCATCCTGGTACTAAGAGTGGCACACCTCAACCATCCTGGTACTAAGAGTGATACACCTCAACCATGCTGGTAATAAGAGTGACACATCTCAACCATCCTGGTACCTAGAGTGACACACCTCAACCATCCTGGTACCAAGAGTGACACACCTCAACAATCATTGTACTAAGAGTGACACACCTCAACCATCCTGGTACTAAGAGTGACACACCTCAACTATCCTGGTACCTTGAGTGAAACCTCAACCATGCTGGTATCAAGAGAGACGCACGCCAACCATCCTGGTGCTAAGAGTGACACACCCCAACCATCCTGGTCCTAAGAGTGACAGATCTCAACCATCCTGGTAGTGAGAGTGACACACCTCAACCATCCTGGTACTAAGAGTGACACACCTCAACCATCCTGGTACTAAGAGTGACACACCTCAACCAACCTGGTACCAAGAATGACACACTTCAACCATCCTGGTACTAAGAGTGACACACCTCAGCCGTCCTGGTACCAAGAGTGACACACCTCAACCATCCTGGTACTAAGAGTGGCACACTTTAACCATCCTGGTACTAAGAGTAGCACACCTCAACCTTCCTGGTACTAAGATTGACACACCTCAACCATCCTGGTGCTAAGAGTGGCACACCTCAATCATCCTCGTACTAAGAGTGACACACCTCAAGCATCCTGGTACTAACAGTGACACACCTCAACCATCCTGGTACTAAGAGTGACACACCTCAACCATCCTGGTACTAAGAGTGACACACCTCAACCATCCTGGTACTAGGAGTGACACACCTCAACCATCCTGGTACTAAGAGTGACACACCTCAACCATCCTGGTACAAAGAGTGACACACCTCAACCATCCTGGTACTAAGAGTGACACACTTCAACCATCCTGGTACTAAGAGTGACACACCTCAACCATCCTGGTACCAAGAGTGACACACCTCAACCATCCTGGTACCAAGAGTGACACACTTCAACCATCCTGGTACTAAGAGTGACACACCTCAACCATGCAGGTACCATGAGTGACACACCTCAACCATCCTGGTACCAAGAGTGACACACCTCAACCATCCTGGCACCGAGTGACACACCTCAACCATCCTGGTACTAAGAGTGACACACCTCAACCATGCTGGTACCATGAGTGACACACCTCAACCATCCTGGTACCATGAGTGACACACCTCAACCATCCTGGTACCAAGAGTGACACACTTCAACCATCCTGGTACTAAGAGTGACACACCTCAACCATGCTGGTACCAAGAGTGACACACCTCAACCATCCTGGTACCAAGAGTGACACACCTCAACCATCCTGGTACCAAGAGTGACACACCTCAACCATCCTGGTACTAAGAGTGACACACCTCAACCATCCTGGTACTAAGAGTGACACACCTCAACCATCCTGGTACTAAGAGTGACACACCTCAACCATCCTGGTACCAAGAGTGACACACTTCATCCATCCTGGTACTAAGAGTGACACACCTCAACCATCCTGGTACTAAGAGTGACACACCTCAACCATCCTGGTACTAAGAGTGATACACTTCAACCATCCTGGTACTAAGAGTGACACACCTCAACCATCCTGGTACCAAGAGTGACACACCTCAACCATCCTGGTACCAAGAGTGACACACTTCAACCATCCTGGTACTAAGAGTGACACACCTCAACCATGCAGGTACCATGAGTGACACACCTCAACCATCCTGGTACCAAGAGTGACACACCTCAACCATCCTGGCACCAAGAGTGACACACCTCAACCATCCTGGTACTAAGAGTGACACACCTCAACCATGCTGGTACCATGAGTGACACACCTCAACCATCCTGGTACCATGAGTGACACACCTCAACCATCCTGGTACCAAGAGTGACACACTTCAACCATCCTGGTACTAAGAGTGACACACCTCAACCATGCTGGTACCAAGAGTGACACACCTCAACCATCCTGGTACCAAGAGTGACACACCTCAACCATCCTGGTACCAAGAGTGACACACCTCAACCATCCTGGTACTAAGAGTGACACACCTCAACCATCCTGGTACTAAGAGTGACACACCTCAACCATCCTGGTACTAAGAGTGACACACCTCAACCATCCTGGTACCAAGAGTGACACACTTCATCCATCCTGGTACTAAGAGTGACACACCTCAACCATGCTGGTACTAAGAGTGACACACCTCAACCATCCTGGTACCAAGAGTGACACACCTCAACCATCCTGGCACCAAGAGTGAAACACCTCAACCATCCTGGTACTAAGAGTGACACACCTCAACCATCCTGGTACTAAGAGGGACACACCTCAACCATCCTGGTACTAAGAGTGACACACTTCAACCATCCTGGTACTAAGAGTGACACACCTCAACCATCCTGGTACTAAGAGGGACACACCTCAACCATCCTGGTACTAAGAGTGACACACTTCAACCATCCTGGTACTAAGAGTGACACACCTCAACCATCCTGGTACTAAGAGTGACACACTTCAACCATCCTGGTACCAAGAGTGACACACCTCAACCATCCTGGCACCAAGAGTGACACACCTCAACCATCCTGGTACTAAGAGTGACACACCTCAACCATCCTGGTACTAAGAGTGACACACCTCAACCAACCTGGTACCAAGAATGACACACTTCAACCATCCTGGTACTAAGAGTGACACACCTCAGCCGTCCTGGTACCAAGAGTGACACACCTCAACCATCCTGGTACTAAGAGTGGCACACTTTAACCATCCTGGTACTAAGAGTAGCACACCTCAACCATCCTGGTACTAAGATTGACACACCTCAACCATCCTGGTGCTAAGAGTGGCACACCTCAATCATCCTCGTACTAAGAGTGACACACCTCAAGCATCCTGGTACTAACAGTGACACACCTCATCCATCCTGGTACTAAGAGTGACACACCTCAACCATCCTGGTACTAAGAGTGACACACCTCAACCATCCTGGTACTAGGAGTGACACACCTCAACCATCCTGGTACTAAGAGTGACACACCTCAACCATCCTGGTACTAAGAGTGACACACCTCAACCATCCTGGTACTAAGAGTGACACACTTCAACCATCCTGGTACTAAGAGTGACACACCTCAACCATCCTGGTACCAAGAGTGACACACCTCAACCATCCTGGTACCAAGAGTGACACACTTCAACCATCCTGGTACTAAGAGTGACACACCTCAACCATGCAGGTACCATGAGTGACACACCTCAACCATCCTGGTACCAAGAGTGACACACCTCAACCATCCTGGCACCAAGAGTGACACACCTCAACCATCCTGGTACTAAGAGTGACACACCTCAACCATGCTGGTACCATGAGTGACACACCTCAACCATCCTGGTACCATGAGTGACACACCTCAACCATCCTGGTACCAAGAGTGACACACTTCAACCATCCTGGTACTAAGAGTGACACACCTCAACCATGCTGGTACCAAGAGTGACACACCTCAACCATCCTGGTACCAAGAGTGACACACCTCAACCATCCTGGTACCAAGAGTGACACACCTCAACCATCCTGGTACTAAGAGTGACACACCTCAACCATCCTGGTACTAAGAGTGACACACCTCAACCATCCTGGTACTAAGAGTGACACACCTCAACCATCCTGGTACCAAGAGTGACACATTTCATCCATCCTGGTACTAAGAGTGACACACCTCAACCATGCTGGTACTAAGAGTGACACACCTCAACCATCCTGGTACCAAGAGTGACACACCTCAACCATCCTGGCACCAAGAGTGACACACCTCAACCATCCTGGTACTAAGAGTGACACACCTCAACCATCCTGGTACTAAGAGGGACACACCTCAACCATCCTGGTACTAAGAGTGACACACTTCAACCATCCTGGTACTAAGAGTGACACACCTCAACCATCCTGGTACTAAGAGTGACACACTTCAACCATCCTGGTACCAAGAGTGACACACCTCAACCATCCTGGCACCAAGAGTGACACACCTCAACCATCCTGGTACTAAGAGTGACACACTTCAACCATCCTGGCACCAAGAGTGACACACCTCAACCATCCTGGTACTAAGAGTGACACACTTCAACCATCCTGGTACTAAGAGTGACACACCTCAACCATCCTGGTACTAAGAGGGACACACCTCAACCATCCTGGTACTAAGAGTGACACACTTCAACCATCCTGGTACTAAGAGTGACACACCTCAACCATCCTGGTACTAAGAGTGACACACTTCAACCATCCTGGTACCAAGAGTGACACACCTCAACCATCCTGGCACCAAGAGTGACACACCTCAACCATCCTGGTACTAAGAGTGACACACTTCAACCATCCTGGCACCAAGAGTGACACACCTCAACCATCCTGGTACTAAGAGTGACACACTTCAACCATCCTGGTACTAAGAGTGACACACCTCAACCATCCTGGTACTAAGAGTGACACACTTCAACCATCCTGGTACTAAGAGTGACACACTTCAACCATCCTGGTACTAAGAGTGACACACCTCAACCATGGCCACCTCGTTGCCAGATCTGTCACTTAGTGTTGTACTAATTTGCTTATTAGTGTTAAAAATATTTTTTTATATGAGTATGTGACCTAACTTTCCCTATCCTAACCTAACCTAAATTTACCTAATTTAAATTAAAAATGAAATGCGATTTTTAATAATAATAATAATAATAATAATAATAATAATAATAATAATAATAATAATAATAATAATATCTTTATATCTACATGTGCAAGGCATACAGATCATAGCTGACTTCAGTAACATACTACTATATAATAAATATAGAAAGCCGCTTGTTATGCAGAGCATTTCGGGTAAATTAGGTCAATCATTGTCCCAGGATGCGACCCACACCAGTCCACTAACACCCATGTACCCATTTTACTGATGGGTGAACATGGACAGCAGGTGTCTTATGGAAACACGTCGTAATGTTTCGCAGCCGTACCGGGGAATCGATCCCCGGACCTCAGTGTGTGTGTGAGCTGAGTGTACTAGCGATCGTAGTAAAAAAATAGGAAATGTGGAATGGTTGACGTTGAACCAATCGTTAGCCACTGATGTTTTGAAATAAAAGTTTATTGTACAACGAGACGGAACAATAGAACAAACTCCAAACAAACGCTGAGTAAAGGAACAGAAAACTCAAACACAAATTAAACAAACGCTGAGAGAAGGAACATAAAACTCAGACACAAATTAAACAAACGCTGAGAGAAGGAACGGAAAACTCAAACACAAATTAAACAAACGCTGAGAGAAGGAACAGAAAACTCAAACACAAATTAAACAAACGCTGAGAGAAGGAACGGAAAACGAATTACAAACAAAACCTACGATTCAAAGTAGCGAAATTAGAACACCTTTTTTTTTTTTTTTTTTTTTTGCAAACCCACAAGAACTAGCAAATCATTGACAACAGCTTTTAACCTATCAATGGGCCAGTAGGCCTTCTGCAATGTTCCTCCATTCCTGTGTTCTTAAATCTCATACAGAGCATAACGTTGTCACTTAACCTTCCTTCAGTATTGTTGGCAATACCAAGTTTACATCCTTACATAAATGACCTTCTTAAACTAACACTGTTAGGAACCTTCAAGGAAGTCCATTCTTGAGACCTTTTCTGGACACATGTATTTGTATTACGTAACATAATGTTTGACCGTGACACAGTAAATAAGTCACAGCTAAGAGTAATCTTATGAGGTAAGAAATGTTGTCTCTTAATCCCTGTTGCAGTGTTTCTCCATAATAAAATTCTTACTTCCAGTTGGGGCCTTGTTCCTAGGCCTTTTGTGTATACATATGTTCTTGTGCTACCGTCCACAGGATGGAATGCACAATAAACTAGCCACTACCTCAACAAAATGGATGTGAAGTGCACAATAAACTAGCCACTTCGGTGGCAGCCTATCCAGTTGCTGAACCCGTCTCTTTCCTGACTGTCTTAGGATAGGAAACATATCGGTGAAACTAACCTCTCTTGTTTTGTTGTCTGCTAGTCCCTGTATTTAAGCATTGGTACTGTTTGTACTAGCTTCCAGCTGAGTGCTAACTACCCAGGTTCAAGTAACTCTTAAATAATTCTAGTTACTAGCGCAGGAATTTAGGGCGTTACTCAGCGCCCATGGTACAATGTTAGTTACATAGGCTTTGTGGTCTCCAGATCTCTCAGGTGCCATGAATACAGATTCAAGTACAATATTTACTCATTACTCGTATATTTCTTTGAAATGGGATACAGTAATAAGAGTCTTTTATGCAGACAAGCAATTAAAATCAAAGGGCCAATAGAATCCTTTCCCAAAGTTTTGATATAATTTAAACAAAAACTGTCCTATGAATATAAATTAATATCATGATCCGTCAACTCCAGCAATAGAGCTAATGTGTTTCCATCCTTGACTCATACACCTTCATAAAATACGATAATTTTAACTCTAGACAGAAGTAAATAGTTCTTCTCAGCAGATAGCGTCTGTGTGGACTTCCCATGTAGAATACTGTACGTTCACGGGTCTCCCGGAGGTGATTGTTAGGTAAGACACATATGCAACAGTTAGGTATCTTTATTTCGAAACGTTTCGCCTACACAGTAGGCTTCTTCAGTCGAGTACAGAAAAGTTGATAGAAGCAGAAGAGACTTGAAGACGATGTAATCAGTCCATCACCCTTAAAGTTTTGAGGTGGTCAGTCCCTCAGTCTGGAGAAGAGCATTGTTCCATAGACTATGGAACAATGCTCTTCTCCAGACTGAGGGACTGACCACCTCAAAACTTTAAGGGTGATGGACTGATTACATCGTCTTCAAGTCTCTTCTGCTTCTATCAACTTTTCTGTACTCGACTGAAGAAGCCTACTGTGTAGGCGAAACGTTTCGAAATAAAGATACCTAACTGTTGCATATGTGTCTTACCTAACAACTGGCGGTATTTTATACCATTTTAATGTTCTCCCGGAGGTGAGCTGAAAGTCAAGCTGACATGTGGGAACCTACTCAGTAGAACTCTGCTAGACTCTGCACTTCTCAAATGAAGTCAAACCCAAAATAAGACGATGAATAAATATTATTGAAGGGCATAAAACATTTTCGGCAGTGTTCCCTCCTTTTACCTGAACATTGTCCTTCATTTTGAAAACCGTGTTATAACTTACAGAGAAAGTACTCAAGGCCTAGAACAGCTCAAATGTATCCGTTCTGTCTAACAACTAAGAGACAATTTACACAGAGGACATATCTCCAAGCTAACTTGGTTCTTTTCCTGTGGTAACGTCTATGGCAAGTGGGCGGTGGGAACCCTTGCTACAGAGCTTCTTGTGGCAGGGATAATCACAGCAGCAGTCGACTCGGCTCCATTCTTGACGCATCTCTGATGGATAATATAAATGCCTTCTGTGTTACTAAACTGTATGTCGCTGCTTGAACAACCCTGACTCGTCCAGCGACGTCTAACACATCACAGTCAGTGTCTGGTCGAACAATCAGTTGAATCAGCTAGTAATAAACAGAGCACACTTATCTCATATGCACTCTCCACACATACATTACTAATGTAAACCAATTCCTATTCTTTGAAATCCTGCATCACTGCTGAGTGTCAGCACAGTCCCTGCTAGCCCGATCCTGTCTCCTGGGTATATTTGAAATATGGTTAAAAAAAAAAGAAAATAGTAATTGGAACTTGTCAACTCGAGCTGTATTTTTTATCGGCAACACAACTCCACCTATCGCATAGTGCTCACTATCTTCAACACTCATTCTCGTTTCTCACCTGTTACTAGATAGACTGTACGAACCGGAATGCAGATCTCAAGGTGCTCATAACTTTCATATGTAGGCGCTGACAAAAGAATAACACCCAGTCCCATAAATGACACTAGTGCACCTGAACTGTGCACTAGTGCCCCTAAAGGGTCTGCCACACCTCAGTACAGGACTCGAGACATCCTTTATTCACTAGGGAAAACAAATCGCCACAGGACAATAATTCGTCCCCCTTCCCCTGCTTCATAGTCAGTGCCAGTCATCAGGGAGAGATGACTTTCTTCTTCCCTCCTCCCGTACACGGAGTGCTAACAAGCGAAACGCACCAACATGCGGCAACCCTTCGTAGAAGTTAGTCACCTAAAAAGTTACCCCTTTACCATGAGCGCAATGAAGCGACTCGGCCCGTGCGACACGGGATCGTCCCGCTCCTGTGGTCACTCACGATTACGGGCCAAATTTTGCATGATTTCGCATACTTATGACAGTGGAGTTATTCCGATCTCGCCTGAGGTGTTATCTTGATGAGTTTCCGGAAAGCTACACTCATCTCTCATGGGTAACCACACAAGATCATCGCATTCCTCGGCCTTAGCAGAGGTGTCACGCAAAAAAAAAAAAAAAAAAAAAAAACACACTTCCTGAGACGTCTACTCGGAAAATGTTCACACAGGGAAAGGTTCTGAATTATCTTGCTTCGTCTACCTTGTCGTAATTTCAAGTGAAGAGCCCACTCAACCTGGAGACTGCTCTCACTCATAATTATCTACAACGTAGCTAAGAATGAGAGAGAATCTCTCATAACGAAGCTCACGCAAAAATCCCATATATATTGGACCGGACATATCATTAGATTTCACCTCCACACTCTACAGTAAGTACGGGAATGACATCCAGGATATCTATATAAGCCAACAATTCATGTACCTTTTATTTGACAGAAATAAGTCAATTCTAACAGTAATAACTGCAAATAATCTGACTCTAATGGCTACCACCTAAACTTCTTTCATGTCATTACTCGCGTTTGGCCATTATACATCATCATCCTACCCCTCTACCACTTCCCTGACCAGTACCCAGTATCAGGGAGCAGCATGGGTGACAGTGAGTGCGGTAGATGACAGAGGAGGTAAAGATGATGGAAGGGAAGGCAGGTAGCCGACGAGGAAAAAATGAGGGAGAAAGAAAATTTGGAAGGAGGAGCTAAGGAAACAGATACATGTGACAGAAGACGGGAAAAGATTAGGTTTATTTAGGAAAATACAGATAATTATTACAGGCAGTATTTTAAATGTTTACATTGGATGCGGTAACCATATAGTTCAAACAGAAAAATTACTGGTGAGTAATAATGAAGATTTAACCCAAAATAGCGACAGTGTGAGATTATTCCATTAGGAGAGAGAGAGAGAGAGAGAGAGAGAGAGAGAGAGAGAGAGAGAGAGAGAGAGAGAGAAATTAGGGTAGAAGGTTTGGGTGTATGCGTGCGTGGCTGGGTCGTGGTTGGTCACTGTTGAATGCATAACGTTGGGTTAATAACAGTTGAGTGCGTTGAGGGTGGCCAGTGTTGCAGACGACTGGTATTGCAGGTAGCTGGTGTTACGTGCATCGCTTTTGACTGATGTTGCAGGTGGCTAGTGTTGCGCGTATCACTGGTGACTGGTGTTGCAGGTGGTTGGTGTTGCGTGTATCACTGGTGACTGATGTTGCAGATGGTTGGTGTTGCGTGTATCACTGGTGACTGGTGTTGCAGGTGGCTGGCGTTGCGTGTATCACTGGTGACTGGTGTTGCAAGTGGTTGGTGTTGCGTGTATCACTGGTGACTGGTGTTGCAGATGGTTGGTGTTGCGTGTATCACTGGTGACTGGTGTTGCAGGTGGCTGGCGTTGCGTGTATCACTGGTGACTGGTGTTGCAGGTGGCTGGCGTTGCGTGTATCACTGGTGACTGGTGTTGCAGATGGTTGGTGTTGCGTGTATCACTGGTGACTGGTGTTGCAGGTGGCTGGCGTTGCGTGTATCACTGGTGACTGGTGTTGCAGGTGGCTGGCGTTGCGTGTATCACTGGTGACTGGTGTTGCAGGTGGCTGGTGTTACAGGTGGTTTGTGTTGCAGGTGGCTGGTGCTACAGGTAGTTGGTGCTGTAGATAGTTGGTGCTGGAGGTGGCTGGTGCTGCAAGTAGTTGGCGCTGCAGGCGGTTGGTGCTGCTAGTAGTTGGTGCTGCAGGTGGCTGGTGCTGCAGGTGGTTGGTGCTGCAGGTGGTTGGTGTTGCGGGTGGTTGGTGTTGCGGGTGGCTGGTGTTGCGGGTGGCTGGTGCTACAGGTGGCTGGTGTTGCGGGTGGCTGGTGTTGAGGGTGGCTGATGTTGTGGGTGGTTGGTGCTGCAGGTGGCTGGTGTTGCAGGTGGCTGGTGTTGCGGGTGGCTGGTGTTGCGTGTGGCTGGTGTTGCGGGTGGCTGGTGTTGCGGGTGGCTGATGTTGCGTGTGGTTGATGTTGCAGGTGGCTAATGTTGCGGATGGCTGGTGTTGCGGGTGGCTGATGTTGGGGGTGGCTGGTGTTGCGGGTGGCTGATGTTGGGGTGGCTGGTGTTGCGGGTGGCTGATGTTGCGTGTGGTTGGTGCTGCAGGTGGCTGATGTTGCGGGTGGCTGGTGTTGCGGGTGGTTGATGTTGCGGGTGGCTAATGTTGCGGATGGCTGGTGTTGCGGATGGCTGGTGTTGCGGGTGGCTGATGTTGGGGGTGGCTGGTGTTGTGGGTGGCTGATGTTGGGGGTGGCTGGTGTTGCGGGTGGCTGATGTTGTGTGTGGTTGGTGCTGCAGGTGGCTGATGTTGCGGGTGGCTGATGTTGCGGGTGGCTGGTGTTGCAGGTGGCTGATGTTGCGGGTGGCTGGTGCTACAGGTGGCTGGTGTTGCGGGTGGCTGGTGTTGCGGGTGGCTTGTGTTGCGGGTGGCTTGTGTTGCGGGTAGCTGGTGTTGAAGGTGGCTGATGTTGCAGGTGGTTGGTGCTGCAGGTGGCTGGTGTTGCAGGTGGCTGGTGTTGCGGGTAGCTGGTGTTGCGGGTGGCTGGTGTTGCGGGTGGCTGATGTTGCTGGTGGTTGGTGCTGCAGGTAGCTGGTGTTGCGGGTGGCTGGTGTTGCGGGTGGCTGATGTTGTGGGTGGCTGGTGCTGCAGGTGGTTGGTGCTGCAGGTGGCTGGTGTTGCGGGTGGCTGGTGTTGCGGGTGGCTGGTGTTGCGGGTGGCTGGTGTTGCGGGTGGCTGGTGTTGCGGGTGGCTGGTGTTGCGGGTGGCTGGTGTTGCAGGTGGCTGGTGCTGCAGGTGCAACCACCTGCAGCACCAGGTGGTGCGGCGGGTGTTGCGGGTGGCTGGTGTTGCGGGTGACTCGTGTTGCAGGTGTCTGGTTTTGCGTGTATTGCTGGTGGCTGGTGTTGCAGGTGGTTTGCGGTGCAGGTGGCTGGTGCTACAGGTAGGTAGTGCTGTAGATAGTTGGTGCTGGAGGTGGCTGGTGCTGCTCCAGGTGGCTGGTGCTGCTCCAGGTGGCTGGTGCTGCAAGTAGTTGGCACTGCAGGTGGCTGGTGTTGCGGGTGGCTGATGTTGCGGGTGGCTGATGTTGCGGGTGGCTGATGTTGCGTGTGGCTGATGCTGTGGGTGGCTGATGTTGCGGGTGGCTGGTGTTGCGGGTGGTTGATGTTGTGGATGGCTGATGTTGTGGGTGGCTGATGTTGCGGGTGGCTGATGTTGCGGGTGGCTGGTTGTCATGTAGGGGGGTAATGATTAGGGTAATGATTAGGGGAATAATCGGGGAATATGGGGGTAAGCGGAGGGAGTCAGTTGGCAGGGGACAGGCGAGGCAGTAGGAGGGATGAGTGCGAAGGTAGGTAGGTAATGTGAGTTCACTGGTGACTACAACTTCACCTCTCATTACTCTACCCACCACTCCACACTACTCACCCTCTCACTACTTTAACTAAACATAAATAAATGGAAATAAGAATAAATAACGGGGACAGCAAATATTACTATTCTGCTCAAACACAGTTTATTATTAAGTCCTTGTACAATAATATATTTGGGAACAGGAGAACATTATTGTGGTTTTGATAAATGGGGTGGTACACAGAAGCAGTGAGAAAGGGAACACAATCAACTTGACGAGAATGAATATAACTTACAATATAGTACAGAGGACAGTTCACTACAGGAACTAAGCCACAGGTCCCAAGACCTACACAGCACGAGTACTGCTCCAAGCCAGTACTCTGCCAAATGTCTCCAACAGTCTCTCCTCCCGAGACTCTCCAGCTCAGCTCTGCTCACAGGCCAGAGCTCCGCTCGAATCTCCTCTGCTCAGCTGTTCGTTGGGCTCATATTGTCCTGAGAGCACCCCCCACAACCACGTGTACGACCTGACGCCTAGGTCTGACGCCGTCAAGAACAAAAGACCTCAGACGTGGGCGTGGCTGACAGACGTTTGCCAAGGTAAGGTGTGACCATATAATTGGTTAAATTAGGTCTCCCCAGAGACCTCAAAAGCCCAGGTGGACAACAGCTGAGCAGAGAAGATTCGAGCGGAGCTCTGGCCTGTGAGCAGAGCTGAGCTGGAGAGTCTCGGGAGGAGAGACTGTTGGAGACATTTGGCAGAGTACTGGCTTGGAGCAGTACTCGTGCTGTGTAGGTCTTGGGACCTGTGGCTTAGTTCCTGTAGTGAACTGTCCTCTGTACTATATTGTAAGTTATATTCATTCTCGTCAAGTTGGTTGTGTTCCCTTTCTCACTGCTTATGTGTACCACCCCATTTATCCAAACCACAATAATGTTCTCCTGTTCCCAAATATATTATTGTACAAGGACTTAATAATAAACTGTGTTTGAGTAGAATAGTAATATTCGCTGTCCCTGTTATTTATTCTTATTTCCATTTATTTATGTTTAGTTAAAGTAGTGAGAGGGTGAGTAGTGTGGAGTGGTGGGTAGAGTAATGAGAGGTGAAGTTGTAGTCACCAGTGACCTCACATTACCTACCTACCTTCGCACTCATCCCACCGCTGCCACTATGTCATGTAGGGGGGTAATGATTAGGGGAATAATCGGGGAATATGGGGGTAAGCGGAGGGAGTCAGTTGGTAGGGGACAGGCGAGGCAGTAGGAGGGATGAGTGAGAAGGTAGGTAGGTAATGTGAGGTCACTGGTGACTACAACTTCACCTCTCATTACTCTACCCACCACTCCACACTACTCACCCTCTCACTACTTTAACTGAACATAAATAAATGGAAATAAGAATAAATAACAGGGACAGCGAATATTACTATTCTACTCAAACACAGTTTATTATTAAGTCCTTGTACAATAATATATTTGGGAACAGGAGAACATTATTGTGGTTTGGATAAATGGGGTGGTACACATAAGCAGTGAGAAAGGGAACACAACCAACTTGACGAGAATGAATATAACTTACAATATAGTACAGAGGACAGTTCACTACAGGAACTAAGCCACAAGTCCCAAGATCTACACAGCACGAGTACTGCTCCAAGCCAGTACTCTGCCAAATGTCTCCAACAGTCTCTCCTCTCGAGACTCTCCAGCTCAGCTCTGCTCACAGGCCAGAGCACTGCTCGAATCTCCTCTGCTCAGCTGTTCCTTGGGCTTATATTGTCCCGAGAGCACCCCCCCCACAACCACGTGTACGACCTGACGCCTAGGTCTGACGCCATCAAGAACAAAAGACCTCAGACGTGGGCATGGCTGACAGACGTTTGCCAAGGCAAGGTGTGACCATATAATTGGTTAAATTAGGTCTCCCCAGAGACCTCACAAGCCCAGCTGAACTACACATGGTGTTGTGGGTGGTTGATGTTGCAGGTGGCTGATGTTGCGGGTGGCTGATGTTTTCGGGTGGCTGGTGTTGCAGGTGGTTGGTGCTGCAGGTGGTTGGTGCTGCAGGTGGTTGGTGCTGCAGGTGGCTGGTGTTGCGGGTGGCTGGTGTTGTGGGTGGCAGGTGTTGCAGGTGGCTGATGTTGTGGGTGGCTGATGTTGCGGGTGGCTGATGTTGCGGGTGGCTGGTGTTGCGGGTGGCAGGTGCTGCAGGTGGCTGATGTTGCGGGTGGCTGGTGCTGCAGGTGGTTGGTGCTGCAGGTGGCTGGTGTTGTGGGTGGCTGGTGTTGCGGGTGGCAGGTGCTGCAGGTGGCTGATGTTGCGGGTGGCTGGTGCTGCAGGTGGTTGAACCTGCAGCACCAGGTGGTGCTGCGGGTGTTGCGGGTGGCTGGTGTTGCGGGTGACTCGTGTTGTAGGTGTCTGGTTTTACGTTTATCGCTGGTGGCTGGTGTTGCAGGTGGTTGGTGCTACAGGTGGTTGGTGGTGCAGGTGGCTGGTACTGCAGGTGGTTGGTGCTACAGGTAGTTGGTGTTGTAGATAGTTGGTGCTGCAGGTGGCTAGTGCTGCTGCAGGTGGCTAGTGCTGCTGCAGATGGCTGGTGCTGCAAGTAGTTAGCGCTGCAGGTGGTTTGTGCTGCAAGTGGATGGTGCTGCAGATGGTTGGTGCTACAGGTGGTTGGTGCTGCAGGTAGTTGGTGCTGTAGGTGGTTTGTGCTGCAGATGATTGGCGATGCAGGTGGTTGGTGCTGCGGGTAGTTGGTGTTTCAGGTAGCTAGTGCTGCAGGTGATGGGTGGTGCAGGTGGCTGGTGCTGCAGGTGGTGGGTGCTGCAGGTAGTTGGTGCTGTAGATAGTTGGTGCTGCAGTTGGCTGGTGCTGCAAGTGGTTCGTAATGCGGGTGGTTCGTGCTGCAGGTGGCTGGTGCTGCAAGTAGATGGTGCTGCAGGTAGTTGGCGCTGCATGTGGTTGGTGCTGCAGGTGGTTGGTGCTGTAGGTGGCTGGTTTTGCAGGTGGCTGGTGTTGCAGTTAGTTGGTGCTGCAAGTGGTTGATGCTGCAAATGGCTGGTGGTGCAGGTGGTTGGTGGTGCAGGTGGCTGGTGCTGCTATAGGTGGCTGCTGCTGCAGGTGGTTGGTGCTGCGGGTGGCTCGTGATGCAGGTTTCTGGTGCTGTAGGTAGATGGCGCTGCAGGTAGTTGGCGCAGCAGGTGGTTGGTGCTGCAGGTGGTTGGTTCTACAGGTGACTGGTTCTGCAGTTGGCTGTTGCATTATTTGGTTTGTGCTGCAGGTGGTTGGTGTTACAGGTGGTTCGTGCTACAGGTGGTTCGTTCTGTAAGTGCTTGGCGCTGCAGGTGGTTTGCGCTGCGGATGGTTGGTGCTGCAGGTGGCTGGTGCTGCAGGTGGTTGGTGCTGCAGGTAGTTGATGTAGATAGTTGGTGCTGCAGGTGGCTCACTCTGCGGGTTTCTGGTGCTGCAGGTAGTTGGTGCTGCAGGGAGTTGGTGCTGCAGGTAGTTTGTGCTGCAGGTGGTTGGTGCTGCAGGTAGTTGGTGCTGCAGGTGGTTGGTGCTGCAAGTAGTTGGTGCTGCAGGTGGTTGGTGCTGCAAGTAGTTGGTGCTGCAGGTGGTTGGTGTTGCAGGTAGGTGGTTGGTGCTGCAGGTGGCTGGTGCTGCAGGTAGTTGGTGCTGCAGGTGGCTGGTGCTCCAGGTGGTTGGTGTCCAAGTGGTTGGTGTTCCAGTGTTTGGTGCTCCAGGTGGTTGGTGCTCCAGGTGGTTGGTGCTGTAGATAGTTGGTGCTGCAGATAGTTGGTGCTCCAGGTGGTTCTCTCTGCATATTTCTGGTGCTGCAGGTAGTTGGTGCTGCAGGGGGTTGGTGCTGCAGGGGGTTGGTGCTGCAGGTAGTTGGTGCTGCAGGTTGTTGGTGCTGCAGGTAGTTGGTGGTGCAAGTGGTTGGTGCTGCAGGTGGCTGGTGCTGCAGGTGGTGGGTGCTGCAGGTAATTGGTGCTGTAGATAGTTGGTGCTGCAGCTGGCTGGTGCTGCAAGTGGTTCGTAATGTGGGTGGTTCGTGCTGCAGGTGGCTGGTGCTGCAAGTGGATGGTGCTGCAGGTAGTTGGCACTGCAGGTGGTTGGTGCTGCAGGTGGTTGGTGCTGTAGGTGGCTGGTTTTGCAGGTGGCTGGTGCTGCAGTTAGTTGGTGCTGCAAGTGGTTGTTGCTGCAAATGGCTGGTGGTGCAGGTGGTTGGTGGTGCAGGTGGCTGGTGCTGCAGGTGGTTGGTTCTGCAGTTGGCTGTTGCTTCGTTTGGTTGGTGCTGCAGGTGGATGGAGTTACAGATGGTTTGTGCTACAGGTGGTTCGTGCTGCACGTGGTTGGCGCTGCAGGTGGTTTGCGCTGCTCATGGTTGGTGCTGCAGGTGGCTGGTGCTGCAGGTGGTTGGTGCTGCAGGTAGTTGGTGCTGTAGATAGTTGGTGCTGCAGGTGGCTCTGTCTGCGGGTTTCTGGTGCTGCAGGTAGTTGGTGCTGTAGATAGTTGGTGCTGTAAATGGCTGGTTCTGCAGGTAATTGGTGCTGCAGGTAGTTGGTGCTGCAGGTAGTTGGTGCTGCAGGTGGTTGGTGCTGCAGGTAGTTAGTGCTGTAGATAGTTGGTGCTGCAGGTGGTTGGTTCTGCAGTTGGCTGTTGCTTCGTTTGGTTGGTGCTGCAGGTGGATGGAGTTACAGATGGTTTGTGCTACAGGTGGTTCGTGCTGCACGTGGTTGGCGCTGCAGGTGGTTTGCGCTGCTCATGGTTGGTGCTGCAGGTGGCTGGTGCTGCAGGTGGTTGGTGCTGCAGGTAGTTGGTGCTGTAGATAGTTGGTGCTGCAGGTGGCTCTGTCTGCGGGTTTCTGGTGCTGCAGGTAGTTGGTGCTGTAGATAGTTGGTGCTGTAAATGGCTGGTTCTGCAGGTAATTGGTGCTGCAGGTAGTTGGTGCTGCAGGTAGTTGGTGCTGCAGGTGGTTGGTGCTGCAGGTAGTTAGTGCTGTAGATAGTTGGTGCTGCAGGTGGCTCTCCCTCTGCGGGTTTCTGGTGCTGCAGGTAGTTGCTGTAAATAGTTGGTGCTGTAAATGGCTGGTGCTGCAGGGGGTTGATGCTGCAGGTAGTTGGTGCTGCAGATGGTTGGTGCTGCAGGTAGTTGGTACTGCAGGTGGTTGGTCCTGCAAGTAGGTGGTTGGTGCTGCAGGTGGTTGGTGCTGCAGGTAGGTGGTTGGTGCTGCAGGTAGGTGGTTGGTGTTGCAGGTGGCTGGTGCTGCAGGTAGGTGGTTGGTGCTGCAGGTGGTTGGTGCTGGAGGTGGCTGGTGCTCTAGGTGGTTGGTACTCCAGGAGGTTGGTGTTCCAGTGGTTGGTGCTCCAGGTGGTTGGTGCTGCTGGTGGTTGGTGCTGCAGGTGGTTGTTATGTAGTGTCACTGGAAAATAATCTCTCATAAAAAGGACATTATCCGAGATCACCAGCCTAGGCTGTGTTTGTGTTCTTTTTAAAGAGAAATTTACCAGCTGATGAAACCAGCAGCCATGTAAGATAAGGTGTGAGAAACACTTGTGTGCTCATGATAGCTGATAAATGAGATACTCTTGCAATATTTAGGTATCTTTATTCTGGAAAAGTTTCCCCACGCAGTGGCTTCTTCAGTCAAATGCACAGAAAGGTGGAAAATGAGGAGGAGTTTGAGATAATCAGTCACTCAGCCTGGAGATGATCAGTCCATCACTCTTGACAAGATTGACAGACACATCGACTCCAGGCTCCACCTCATCTTAGTCACTGCGTGGCTAAACGCTTCCAGAATATAGATACCCGAATGTTGCACAAGTGTCTCATTTATTAGCTTGTCGGTTTTGTGAATCATTTATTCACGAACCTGTGAGCTTTGGTGTTAAGCTGCAGCAACGGTGTTGTCCAACATGGTCCAGAAGACTGTCAAATCCTCGAGGTTGATTTCTGATCACTTCCTTCCTGAAACATAAAAGTTAAATACGTGTTCAGTTACATTTTTCTGTGCGCTTCTTGTCTATACTATTTCACTAATGAAATTAAATGCTTTTTCGTTGTTTTAATCTCACATCTCCGCAGAGACTCGAGCCTGGACACTTATGTGACATTTGTGTAATTAAGTGATTTTCTTGAGCGGGAACTTAAAATCTGAGGCTTTGCCATTCTCTGTGTTGATGGTGAAAATGCTCATTACACGATTGTGGGTAACTCTTGGAAGGGATGAGACTTGAACTTGTGGCAAGGTAGTTGTAGGAGTGTGCTGTAGTCGGTTCGAACCTAGCCTGGCTGGATGCAAGAGTACCCCATCCGTCTCAAGATTTGCGGCCGGAGGATCGAGCCTCTACCATTCCTTGTGCTGAATGACCCACACGCGTTTAGCGCATCACACAATATAAACAATCCACTACTCCTGAGCTGACTTCCTACAGTTTTATGGCAAAATCATTTTTATACTTAGTGGAGCAATGATAGACAGAGTGACTGCCTCAACACTGCAAGCACTGATGGATGGACAGGTTGACTGCCTCAACACTGCAAGCACTGATGGATGGACAGGTTGACTGCCTCAACACCGCAAGCACTGATGGATGGACAGGTTGACTGCCTCAACACTGCAAGCATTGTTGGGCAGGTTGACCGCTTCAACACTGCAAGTACTGATGGACAGGTTGACTGCCTCAACACTGCAAGCACTGTTGGGCAGGTTGACTGCCTCAACACTGCAAGCACTGATGGACAGGTTGACTGCTTCAACACTGCAAGCACTGATGGACAGGTTGACTGCCTCAACACTGCAAGCACTGATGGACAGGTTGACTGCCTCAACACTGCAAGCACTGATGGACAGGTTGACTGCTTCAACACTGCAAGCACTGATGGGCAGGTTGACTGCCTCAACACTGTAAGCATTGATGGGCAGTTTGACTGCCTCAGCACTGCAAGCACTGATGGACAGGTTGACTGCCTCAGCACTGCAAGCACTGATGGACAGGTTGACTGCCTCAGCACTGCAAGCACTGATGGACAGGTTGACTGCCTCAACACTGCAAGCACTGATGGACAGATTGACTGCCTCAACACTGCAAGCACTGATGGACAGGTTGACTGCTTCAACACTGCAAGCACTGATGGGCAGGTTGACTGCCTCAACACTGTAAGCATTGATGGGCAGGTTGACTGCCTCAGCACTGCAAGCACTGATGGACAGGTTGACTGCCTCAGCACTGCAAGCACTGATGGACAGGTTGACTGCCTCAGCACTGCAAGCACTGATGGACAGGTTGACTGCCTCAGCACTGCAAGCACTGATGGACAGGTTGACTGCCTCAGCACTGCAAGCACTGATGGACAGGTTGACTGCCTCAACACTGTAAGCATTGATGGGCAGGTTGACTGCCTCAGCACTGCAAGCACTGATGGACAGGTTGACTGCCTCAGCACTGCAAGCACTGATGGACAGGTTGACTGCCTCAGCACTGCAAGCACTGATGGACGGGTTGACTGCCTCAGCACTGCAAGCACTGATGGACAGGTTGACTGCCTCAGCACTGCAAGCACTGATGGACAGGTTGACTGCCTCAGCACTGCAAGCACTGATGGACAGGTTGACTGCCTCAACACCGTAAGCATTGATGGGCAGGTTGACTGCCTCAGCACTGTAAACACTGATGAACAGGTTGACTGCCTTAACACTGCAAGCACTGATGGACAGGTTGACTGCCTCAGCACTGTAAACACTGATGAACAGGTTGACTGCCTTAACACTGCAAGCACTGATGGACAGGTTGACTGCCTCAGCACTGTAAGCACTGATGAGCAGGTTGACTGCCTCAGCACTGCAAGCACTGATGGACAGGTTGACTGCCTCAGCACTGCAAGCACTGATGGACAGGTTGACTGCCTCAGCACTGCAAGCACTGATGGACAGGTTGACTACCTCAGCACTGCAAGCACTGATGGAAAGGTTGACTGCCTAAACACTGCAAGCACTGATGGACAGGTTGACTGCCTCAGCACTGCAAGCACTGATGGACAGGTTGACTCCCTCAGCATTATAAGCACTGTTGGGCAGGTTGACTGCCTCAGCACTGTAATCACTGATGGACAGGTTGACTGCCTCAACACTGCAAGCACTGATGGGCAGGTTGACTGCCTCAACACTGCAAGCACTGATGGGCAGGTTGACTGCCTCAACACTGCAAGCACTGATGGGCAGGTTGACTGCCTCAACACTGTAAGCACTGATGGACAGGTTGACTGCCTCAACACTGCAAGCACTGATGGGCAGGTTGACTGCCTCAACACTGCAAGCACTGATGGGCAGGTTGACTGCCTCAACACTGTAAGCACTGATGGACAGGTTGACTGCCTCAACACTGCAAGCACTGATGGGCAGGTTGACTGCCTCAACACTGTAAGCACTGATGGACAGGTTGATTGCCTCAACTCTGCAAGCACTGATGGGCAGGTTGACTCCCTCATAGAGCTATTGAGAAATGAGAGGCAATGAAGTTTGATACGAGGGAAAACAGGATAATTCCAATCACTTGGATCAAGAGCTCTTTACCAGCATCGTGGCACCTTCCTCTCTTGAAGGGAATGAAATACTATGTATAACAATGTATGTAAAACAACCACGGGGGAAGTTAAAAGATAGGCCTTTCGTGTTGCAATCAACACATCACCAGGAGCTTGCAGTGTTGCAGAAAAGAGGAGAAAATCAGAGTAAACACGTTCAGTGTGAGTATTTTTGCTAGCAAAAACGATCACACTGAACGTGTTTCTTGGGATTAACTGGAATGAACGCTACTGGAGTGAGAACCTCCCCAAGAACCACCCCACGAACCACCCCAAGAATCACTCAAGGACCACCCCAAGAACCACAACAAGAACCACCCCAAGAACCTCCACAAGAACTTCCCCAAGAACCATCCCAAGAACCATCCCAAGAACCATCCCAAGAACCACCCCAAAAACCACTCCAAGAACCACCTCAAGAATCACCCAAGAGCCATCCCAAGAACCATCCCAAGAACAACCACAAGAACCACCCCAGGAACCACTACATTAATGCTAAGAATAGGGGAAATGATTAAATCTAACCTTTAATGAAAACAAGTGTGTTAGCTCTGGGTGGCGTCAGCTGGAGTGCTGATTCTGGGTGATGTCAGCTGTGAGGGCTGACTCTAGGTGACATCAGCTTTGAGTGCTGACTCTGGGTGGTGTCAGCTGGGAGGGCTGACTCTGAGTGGCGTCAGCTGGAGTACTGATTCTGGGTGGTGTCAGCTGAGAGGGCTGACTCTGTGTTGTGTCAGCTGGAGTGCTGACTCTGGGTGGTGTCAGCTGGAGGGCTGACTCTGGGTGGTGTCAGCTGGAGTGCTGAGTCTGGGTGGTGTCAGCTGGGAGGGCTGACTCTGGGTGGCGCTCGGCTGACGGGGTCAGCCTTGAAAATTTTAGCTGTCAGAATGTAACCACAACACGTCTTCCTGATACTGGCGACGACTGGTCTTTGTACAGGTGCTAGGGTGGTCGTTGTGCAGGTGCTGTGAGGGTCGTGGTACAGGTGCTGTGATGGTCGTGGTACAGGTGTTGTGATGGCTGTGGTACAGGTGCTGTGATGGGCGTGGTACAGGTGTTGTGATGATTGTGGTACAGGTGCTGTGATGGGCGTGGTACAGGTGCTGTGATGGTCGTGGTACAGGTGCTGTGATGGGCGTGGTACAGGTGCTGTGATGGTCGTGGTACAGGTGTTGTGATGGCTGTGGTACAGGTGCTGTGATGGGCGTGGTACAGGTGTTGTGATGGTTGTGGTACAGGTGCTGTGATGGTCGTGGTACAGATACTGTGATGGTCTTGGTACAGGTGCTGTGATAGTCGTGGTACAGGTGCTGTGAGGGTCGTGGTACAAGTGCTGTGAGGGTCGTGGTACAGGTGCTGTGATGGTCGTGATACAGGTGCTGTGATGGACGTGGTAGAGCTGCTGTGATGGTCTTAGTACAGGTGCTGTGATGGTCGTGGTACAGGTGCTGTGATGGTCGTGATACAGGTGCTGTGATGGACGTGGTAGAGCTGCTGTGATGGTCTTAGTACAGGTGCTGTGATGGTCGTGGTGCAGGTGCTGTGAGGGTCGTGGTACAGGTGCTGTGATGGTCGTGGTACAGGTGCTGTGATGGGCGTGGTACAGGTGCTGTGATGGTCGTGGTACAGGTGCTGTGATGGTCGTGGTACAGGTGCTGTGAGGGTCGTGGTACAGGCGCTGTGATGGTCGTGGTACAGGTGCTGTGATGGGCGTGGTACAGGTGCTGTGATGGTCGTGGTACAGGTGCTGTGATGGTCGTGGTACAGGTGCTGTGATGGTCGTGGTACAGGTGCTGTGATGGTCGTGGTACAGGTGCTGTGAGGGTCGTGGTGCAGGGTGTTGCAACCCCTGAATGGGTTACAATGATTATTATGTATATATGATGTATATTACTTTTTCATTTAATTTTATATTGCTTATATTTGCGATAATAGCTAAATCGTAAATGTATGACTTTATATTATTATTTGACTGTTATATTGTTATTTGACTTATGTTGTTAGGATGTACATAATATGTGCTCAGTTCAAGTCTTGATTGTCAAACTACTGTAATTATCGCTTGTCGCTCGTTATACTGCCGGCATCTGAGCTGTGCTGTCCACGGGGCTATCACGTGATCGAGGGGGGGTGTCCTCACCTCTCGTGAAGTATGCAGTCTGCTCTAGACTCGCTTGGTGGTTGGACAGATTGTCTGTCTCATTATTCTTGTTAGTTCTGTAGAACTCTGTTCACAGAACATTGTATAGACTTAGTGATTTTCGACGTTGTACTGAGGTTGTGTGTCACATAGACACTCTGAGCATCTCAGGTCCCGAGCTGTAGCTTATGACCTAATTTGTACTGGTTTCTGTGTATTGTCACAGTCAGGGTTTTTCCTATGCTGAACTTAGATTCAGTAGTATGGGAGTTTTGTAACTTTTGTGGAGGATCTGCTGATGGTCCCTACTTAGTCTCGTTATATTATCTCCTTGATCCTGATTGTGTCGCAGTCGCTTGTTATATGGCTATTGGGCTTAGCATTCTTTTCATTGTTCAAGCAGACTGTTCTGGTTGCCAGTCGGTCAAGAAGTTAGTTTATTAGAGGACTTTGTCAGTCACTTGTTTAAGTCTAGTCGAATCGTGAGACATAGTGAACTACTTAGAGCACTTACACACATACACAAACTTACTTGTACATATTTGTAATATCTTATTAAATGTTAATGTACCAGATGGTACTTAAGAATTATAAATGTGATATGTGCTTTCAGCACAATAATATTGAACTCGAGAGATTGATTTTATTTTGATTGCTGTGATTAATTTAATTTGATAATATACCTCTAGACAACTTAATGATTAATAAATTTATTAAATTTTAATTTCTCTAGTTAGTAGCCTACCAGTTGTAATCCTGAAGCACTATTGAATAATACTGAATTTTAATGGATAATTGGACAAGGATACTGACTACTTGTTACGAAAACCCAGTAACAGGCTGGATGCTAGAAGGGCAGTCCTTTCTAGTATTCACTGGAGATCTCTAAGCTTTTAGAATCGCGTTTTTTGTAACACAGGTGCTGTATCACGGTCGTCGCAAGATACCACAAAAGATAGTGTACCATCCGGCCAGATAACTGCCAGTGTGTCGACCGTGATAACAGCTTCTCCTATCGCTCGACCTTCAGCCGGGAACACCTTGAGTACCATCAGTATGGTTCAAGGGTTATCATCAACCTAAGTTCACTCACTAAATCCCTGAGTTCATCCCACGCCTAAGAATTAAGACTTCCAGGGATTTAATTGCATGAATGATTTTTTTTGTCCACACACATGCAGTATATAGTACACAGTGATTATATCTCAACTGTTTTGAATAACTGATTATACCTACGCTCATTCATAATACTGATTACCTATACTCCTTCAGAATTCTTATTACTTACACTCACTCAAAATACTGAGAACTCAGCATGTGTAGGTGGCTGCTCTTCGAGTTCCTTAAGTTCAATGAGAAATTTAAGATGCCATCAAAGCAGGATGAATGAAAAGTTAAATTAAAAATTTACCAAATTTCATATTAAATCAGTTAAGATGTGTCCAGCCAAGTAATATGTGATACGTATCAAGGAGTTCTCAGAAAGCATTTAAATCTATGAAGAGTCTATGAAATATCTAAAGTGGGTGTGGTGACTGTAAACTTATCCTGTTACCACTTCGTAAAACCCACTGTGTCGCGTTACTAACAAAGAATTGTGTCCTACTGCATTAGTGTGTCTCTTCTGCATGTCACTTCCAATGTGTCGGCGCAACGTAAATAACACCAAAAGCAGTAATTGTCACACTGAAATACATAAATAAAAATAATAGCACGAGTCAGTATCTGTGTAAATATGAAATTACTAAGCCAGTGTTTACCTTGCACGAAGTGTACCTCCAGAGGCCATGTCCGTTCTCTTCCCTGAGGAGGCACGTAAATTCAAGTCCACACTAGGTGTATCTCCACAGAATGTAACTCTCAGCCTACCTGACGATATCTTCCACACAACTTGAGACAATGTTCATAATTACCTGAGGTTACACAATATCATGTCCCTCTCACACTCCAACACACCCATCTCACACTCTAACACATCCATCTCACACTCCAACACACCCATCTCACACTCCAACACATCCATCGCACATTCCAGCACATCTCACACCCCGTAAGAGGCAGGGCCAGTAGTTGAGATTAAACTTCTGCAACCACAATCAAGGAAGCTAACAAACACACACAAGAACTACAGTAGCGTTCCTGCAAAAGTTACAGCAACAGGACCTCTTATACACCAGTAACAGCAACAACACTACACCCACAACACCATGTCTGCAATATTTACATCAACACACCTGGAACATTCACAACAGTACATGGAAACAGTCATAGCAGCATGCCTGCAAAAGCCACAACAACACATACAACAAGACTCAGGTGTGTGGAGGGGAAGGTCACGCACCAGCCTCCGTGTTCGGCCAAACCATTCTCACTTGGGCACGGACTCCCTCTCCACTCTCACGCTCTCACACACTCAAACACACACACTCACGCACGCTCCTGCTCTCTCGCGGGCACGCACGAGCACAGACAGACCGGCAGGCACACTACAGACAGACTGACACACACACACACACACGAATCATAGACAGGAGCTATGACTCGACCCTTGCAACCACGATTAGGTGAGTAGGTGAGAACACACACATACACACCCACGAGATATAATGGTTAACTAACAAAAATCTGACAATTCACACATCAAAGTAACAAAACTACTTTAAGAATAGGATTCATAAAAGTCACAATACATAACAACATATCACCAAAGGCACTGAAAGGATCTGTGAGTCCTTAATATCTGCTTTCTGTCAAGGAGGATGAGGGAGTGTGAGTCCCTCACACCTGTCTCCTGACAAGGCAGGTGCAGTTTTATGAGTTCCTCACACCATCCATCTGGCAAAGTGGGTACAGGGGGTATGAGTCCCCCACACCCACCTCCTGATAAGGCAGGTGCAGGAAAGAAAAGTTTTGAACCATCAGAAGAACTGCTAAAGCAAGATTTTTTTTCCACTGTTTTACATTTACAGACTATCTTACAAGATATGAAATATTTACAAGTGGCGCCGGGTTATTCTACAAGTTCTTAATATTCAGTAGGTAAACGACCTGCCTTAGTAGACCGAACCATGTTTGTCACTGTCGATGACTTAAAAGTAACAAAAAGAATAGAAATGGAAGAGGAGAGAGGCTACACAGCAGCAAGACTTGGACAAGTTGCTGGAGTGGTCGGACAAGTCGTTACTAACACTTCATCCCAAATAAGTGCACACATACATACACACACACACACACACACACATACATAAACCATACCACGGGTGGGGTTAGAACCCGCGATCAGAGTCACAAAACTCCAGACCGACGCGTTAGCCACTGGGCCAGCTAGCCACAATAAGATTCATCCAACTAGGTATATTTCTACACCACAGGAAGGTTAGCATAGGCACCACTGTGACCACATATGCAAGATTTTATAGACGAATCTCCCGCTAGCGTGGCCGTTACGAACTCTAGCTCAAGTCCCCTCAAAGCCGTCAACATGACTCACGAAATCGTAATGACACGATCGCAGGTTCTAACCCCACTCGTGATATGGTTTGTTTGCAATCGTGGCATTACGATTTCGTGAGACACACATATACATACATTGTAGATGAATGGTTCAGAGAACCGACACGTTGATAAATTAGACACATGTGCAGCTCTTGGGTATCTTTATTGTGGAAACGTTTCGCCACACAGTGGCTTCATCAGTCCATACAAAAGAGAATCTTGAAGAACAGGAGGAGAATGAGGTAATCAGTCCCTCAACCTTGAGTCGATATGGTCAGTCCATCAAGATTGATGGACTGACCACATACATTTATGAGCGGTAAAAAGAAAAACATAATCATACGATCATATTGATGTAATTTTTAAAGTAATATACAATCTTGACGCATAAAGAAGTTATGTTAAATAAATGGTTTGCAATATATATTAGACTCATTATACAACACAGCTGTCGACTGGCACTCTATGTAAAGACAAAAGTATTGTGTATCTCCTAGCTTAGTGGTAGCGCAGTCACACCTGAAGACCTCAGCTTCAGTCTCCTGAGTGCTGAAGTCTCCTCAGTCTTATTGTACCTGTTAATCTAGCAGTAAATAGGCACCATTGTGCCTGTTAGCGTAGCAGTAAATGAACACCTTTGTACCTATTAACCACTGCAGGATTTACCCATAAGTTTGACAGGCAGGCCTATATTATTATAATATAGGCCAATATAATATAGACCAGTATAATATAGGCCAGTATAATATAGACCAGTATAATATAGACCAAGGTGTATAATATTTTTGACACTGCAGTCTAAACAACCCTTCAGTGATGTTCCTTGCACTATATTTCAGCTAGCTGGATCGCTAGCGCACTCAGCTCACACACTGAGTTCCGGGGATGGTTCCCCTGTACGGCTGGAGAACATGAGGACGTGTTTCCACAAATCACCTGCTGTCTCTGTTCACCTATCAGTAAAAATAGGTACCTGGGTGTTAGTCGACTGGTGTGGGTCGCATCCTGGGACAAAATTGACCTAATTTGCCAGAAATGCTCTGCATGACAAGCGGCTTTCTGTATAGTACTTTGTCACTGATGTCAGCTAGGACTGTTTACCTTGTACATGTACTTGTAGAAATAAAGATTATTATTATTATTATTATTATTATTATTATTATTATTATTATTATTATTATTAAGTCAATAACTCGACACTAGCAATGATTTCTGAACTGATTTTGTCCTTCCAGGAAATCAGTGGAACAGATAACTTGACTAAGGCTCCCAGTTATTTATACTCTGGTGTTAGTTATAGGTTGATACCAGGCTTCAAGCTAGCAATCTTTAGCACAAAACGGAAGAACTAGAATTTGTGTTTACATTTTCGGACTCGTGTCTGGGTCATTTTCACAAGGTCAGCAACGCCATTCAGAAATCAGAACTGTTATTGAGTACTTTTGCATGCTTGTACAGTTCACTTCAGGGATTTTTAAGCAAAATTAGATAAGATTTTGATGAGTTACAGCAACAAATAAAAGCCACCTTGCTAAGTGTTAACTACAGAACTGTCACAAGGAGACAAAAAGTAAGGAAACGACGAGGAAATGACGGAAGTCTACCTGATCCTGATGTCTTAAATGAACTCTTTACAAGAGATAAGTTTAGGATAAAATCTTTTATTCCTATACTAGATGTACTTGAAGACAATTTAAGAAGAGTTAATGTGTATCGTGATGTTGGACAAATGTTTTCCTTTCTTGTTGATCCGACAGCATCTAACAAGAAATACAACAAGATGTTGAACTGTTGAGGGCAGCATAATACCCAGAAGATGTTCACCTGGAACTTGTAGGCACAGGCCTACAAAAGAGCAGTCAATGTCTAATACAGAACTTTATCAAATTATATACAAAGAAACAATTCAGATGATTTTCTTTAATATGGAAGTAATCTGCGGCTATTTCTTAGCTTAATGGTCACTAACTGCTCGGGAGAGAGGTCTATTTCAGGCCTCAAAAGAATAAAAATTAATTTAGGGCCACAATGACTCCAGAGAGGTTGTCCGCGCTGAACATTCTCTGCATCGATGAACTTTTAGATGATTTGGTATAAGGAAGGCTAAAAAAAAAACTTTTTAATCCTAGTGTATTTGATGGCTGTAGTTTCTTTATTTCTTAATACGTATTTTAAAGAATATAACAGTAAACTTATAATTTCATTTTCCTAAAAATTCCTGCTTATTCCACAAATTGTTTACAAAGTTCAGCAATTGCAAAAGTTTTTCGCAGTATTAATTTTAACAGTTTTGCTTTATTTTCAACCACTACAGTATTTAACAACATCTTATATCTTACAGAGGAGGAATTGTAAATTGCGGAATTTTAAACACCCGTCATCATCCTCGGCTTCACTGACTTTTGTTTAAAACATTCTTCCATCTTCCTCTAGTGATGAGACTGGGAGGGACCTCACAAGTGGAATAACTTAGGCCCTAGGCTATTCCACTTGAAGAGAGGCGCTTGGTCCTTGGGCCTCTCTTCATCTAAATCCGGCACTGCTATTAACCTAGCAGTAGATAGTCACCATTGTACATAGTAACCTAGCAGTTAATAGGCACCATTGTAACTGTTAACCTAGCAGTAAATAAACACCATTGTACCTGGTAGTCTAGCAGTAAATAAGCACCATTGTACCTGGTAATCTAGCAGCAAATAAGCACCATTGTACCTGGTAGTCTAGCAGTAAATAAGCACCATTGTACCTGGTAGTCTAGCAGTAAATAAGCACCATTGTACCTGGTAATCTAGCAGCAAATAAGCACCATTGTACCTGGTAATCTAGCATCAAATAAGCCTCTCTTCATCTAAATCCGGCACAGCTATTAACCTAGTAGTAGATAGTCACCATTGTACCTAGTAACCTAGCAGTTAATAGGCACCATTACACTTGGTAATCTAGCAGTAAATAAGCACCATTGTACCTGGTAATCTAGTAGTAAATAAGTACCATTGTACCTGGTAATCTAGTAGTAAATAAGCACCATTGTACCTGGTAATCTAGCAGTAAATAAGCACCATTGTACCTGGTAATCTAGTAGTAAATAAGCACCATTGTACCTGGTAATCTAGTAGTAAATAAGCACCATTGTACCTGGTAATCTAGTAGTAAATAAGCACCATTGTACCTGGTAATCTAGCAGTAAATAAGCTCCTGTGTGTTTGCCGAGTATTACAGGTTCCTGCCTAGGTGGTGGTGAAGGGGAAAAGTGTGTTAGGAGAGGTAGTATTCTTTAGATTGTGCTCACTTAGGATATCTGCTCTTGACCTGTAATTTAAATCAGTAATACATATAAGTATGCAAAAAAGATTTAAAGACATGCATATATTTTACCGGATTTAAAAAATATATAATATTATTTTAGCCTTCATTGTAAAATAGAGTGAGAGCAGATAACGTGACCAGAGGCTGTCCTGATGCTTGTAACTTATAACATTGTTTCTTCATTGTTCACAAAGTTTAATAGTGACTTCTAAATAAGTGTCCTTACATACCAAATGAGTTTCACAGACGAACAAAATATTTGCTCGTGATGTTTAAGTGACCTTCAATAAAGTCAGGTGAGGTTGTTGCAGGCACATGGTCTGCCAAGCCTAACTTAGAATCCTTCTTATGTGAGCTACGGTTAGGTTAGGTTGTGAACATATGACTTACCAAACCTAATTTAGAATGCCTCTAAAATGAACTGCATTTATGTTTGGTGAGATTGCTGAGGCTAATCGTTGTTTGTATATAAATAAAATTTGACAAAGTTGACATGAAATTTGACAATTTGACAAACGAAATAATGGTTATAAATTAATAAAAATGGGACACCACGAGAAAGGTTCTACCTTTGAGTAATTACAAATAGGCGATTCAAATGGGCGATTACAAATAGGTAATTGCAAGAAGGTAATTACACTGAGATACACACACAAGCGGCACATACACACGTTCCGCACACTTTTATATCCTGCCTGCAGACTCGTGCTGTCTGTTGGACTGCTGAACAAATGTTCTCACAGCTCCTTCATTCTTCTCCCTCCCGCTATTGCTGCTGCTTCAGGTCCTCCCCCCTGTTGCTGCTGCTGTTGCATCAGGTCCTCCCGCCTGCTGCAGCTGCTGTTGCGTCAAGTCCTCCCGCCTGCTGCTGCTAAAGCTGTTGCTGCATCAGGTCGTCCCTGCTGCTGTTGCTGTGAAATTAATCTGCAGTTGTGTTCATGGTGCTTGCATGCCGGAGCGCACGCTTGCCTTTCATTATTTGTGTTGCAAATATTAGTTTTCCTATACTAATGTTGCAAACGTGGCTACCAGCTTGCAAAATTCAACCTGAACCGCGCAAATGCTGTGAGATAACTGAACGACTCACTGATCTGCCATGTATGCTACACTAACTCTCAGCATGTATGCTACACTCTCAGCATATATGCTACACTGACTCTCAGTATGTATGCTACATTGACTCTCAGCATATATGGTACATTAACGCTCAGCATGTATGTTACAGTGACTCAGCATGTATGTTACAGTGACTCTCAGCATATATGCTGCACGTATGCTACACTTATTCTCAGCATATATGCTACAGAATTGGGACACTTATGCAACATATGGGAATCTTTATTGAAGAAACGTTTCGCCACACAGTGGCTTCATCAGTCTTACACAAAGCAGGAAGGTATAACGAGAGGAGGAGTTTGAGGTAATCAGTCCCTGCTATGGCCCTGCGCTGTACTTTCTACAAGAGTAATGGACTGAACACATCGGCTCCAGGCTGAGGGACTGATTACCTCAAACTCCTCTCCTTATACCTTCCTGCTTTGTATAAGACTGATGAAGCCACTGTGTGGCGAAACGTTTCTTAAATAAAGTTTCCCATATGTTGCATAAGTATCTCAATTCTTCAACTTGTCGGTTTTCAAAACCATTCATCACATATATGGTACACTAACTCTCAGCATATATGGTACACTAACTCTCAGCATATATGGTACACTAACTCTCAGCATATATGGTACACTAACTCTCAGCATATATGGTACACTAACTCTCAGCATATATGGTACACTAACTCTCAGCATATATGCTACACTAACTCTCAGCATATATGGTACACTGACTCTCAGCATATATGGTACACTAACTCTCAGCATATATGGTACACTAACTCTCAGCATATATGGTACACTAACTCTCAGCATATATGCTACACTAACTCTCAGCATATATGGTACACTAACTCTCAGCATATATGGTACACTAACTCTCAGCATATATGGTACACTAACTCTCAGCATATATGGTACACTAACTCTCAGCATATATGGTACACTAACTCTCAGCATATATGGTACACTAACTCTCAGCATGTACGTTACTCTGACTCTCAGCATACATGCTACACTAACTCTCAGTATGGTACACTGACTCTCAACATGTATGCTACACTGACTCTCAGTATGTATGGTACACTATCAGTGTAACTTCACATCATGTACCCTGCGAGGAAGGAGGGTGTCTTGATGCTAGTGGAGAGCTCTTGTTCCACAGAACTGGAGCTATTCTCTTCCTTCCTTGGATCAAACGTGGCGTTCTATTCAACAGGAGTTGTTTGACACCACGGGTTTAGCGCTTCTCTATGAATAAGATCTTTCTTTCAACACACCGGCCGTATCCCACCGAGGCAGGGTGGCCCAAAAGGAAAAACGAAAGTTTCTCCTTTTACATTTAGTAATATATACAGGAGAAGGGGTTACTAGCCCCTTGCTCCCGGCATTTTAGTCGCCTCTTACAACACGCATGGCTTACGGAGGAAGAATTCTGTTCCACTTCCCCATGGAGGTAAGAGGAAATAAACAAGGACAAGAACAAGAAAGAAAACCCAGAGGGGTGTATGTATATATATGCTTGTACATGTATGTGTAGTGTGACCTAAGTGTAAGTAGAAGTAGCAAGACGTACCTGAAATCTTGCAAGTTTAAGAGACAGAAAAATGGACACCAGCAATCCTACCATCATGTAAAACAATTACAGGCTTTCGTTTTACACTCACTTGGCAGGACGGTAGTACCTCCCTGGGCGGTTGCTGTCTACCAACCTACTACCTTTAGAATAAGATAATAATAATAATAATAATAATAATAATAATAATAATAATAATAATAATAATAATAATAATAATAATAATTAAAAACAATAATAAATAATTAAAATAATAATAATAATTGGGTAATCCACACCACAGCTTTCGCTGGAAGAGGTTCCTTCACAGCTGTGACACACAACGAATACATTATATATCACTTTCATATAATGATCATCCTACTGTAAAGCATCATAACGGTCTCCCAGCTCTTGTATACATTGCACATAACCTTGCAAAGTTTTAATACGTGTTGCAAATAGGCTAATTAGCACTAATGATAATGACACACTTGTTCACTACCCAAACATACCATAAACAAGATGTTTATTTTCCACGAACTCCTAATAAACACTGCGGTGTTTTTGTTTCTGTGTTCTTGGTAAATCAGAGGAGCGCCTCGCTCTGGCCTTGCCGGTGGTTATCTGAGGTTCTTAAAATTTAACCAGTTATAACATACGATAACTCAATAAAAATAGAGGAGATAATTCTTTTCAAAGTGTGTAGGTAAAACCTGAGACCCAGCGAGCTAAGTGTATAGTACACTGTCAAAGAATTGTTTTTACTTGCCTACGTTACTGAGGAGTATACTTTGCTTAGAGGTACGTTGCTGAAGAGTAGGTTGCTTACGAGGACGGTGTTGCTTAAGAGGATCGACGACCCAAATGATTTCTTCATGAATGAGCCTCAAAACTCCATAAATGTATGCCAGATTTCCGACATTACCCTAACTCCGAGAGATTTCGAAAAAGCCATTGACAACATGCCTATGCACTCAGCCCCGGGCCCAGACTCGTGGAACTCTGTTTTCATTAAGAACTGCAAGAAACCCCTCTCGCGTTCCCTAAGTACACTATGGAGGAGGAGCTTGGACATGGGTGAAATTCCAGTCACTTAAAACAACGGATATAGCCCCACTCCATAAAGGTGGCAGCAAAACATTAGCTAAGAACTATAGACCAATAGCTCTGACGTCCCACATCATAAAAATCTTTGAAAGAGTGCTAAGAAGCAGGATTGCAAATCACCTGGATTCCCAAAATCTGCACAATCCAGGGCAACATGGGTTCAGGGCAGGTCGCTCCTGCCTCTCACAACTACTGGATCACTATGATATGGCCTTGGATGCACTGGAAGAAAATCAGAATGCAGATATAATATACACAGACTTTGCAAAAGCATTTGACAAATGCGATCATGGCGTAATAGCCCATAAAATACGTGCTAAAGGAATAACTGGGAAAGTGGGGAGATGGATCTTCAACTTCCTAACAAATCGAACACAAAGAGTAGTGGTCAACAGAGTTAAATCGGAGGCTGCCATAGTGAAGAGCTCTGTTCCACAAGGCACAGTACTCGCCCCCATCTTATTCCTTATCCTCATATCAGACATAAACAGAGATATACACCACAGCACCGTATCATCCTTTGCGGATGATACTAGGATCTGCATGAGGCTGTCATCTGCTGAGGACGCGGTTAATCTCCAAGAAGATATAAACAAAGTTTTCCAATGGGCAACGGTAAACAATATGATGTTCAATGAGGACAAATTCCAACTACTCCGTTATGGAAAACTGGAGGAGATAATAACTAGAACAGAGTATACTGTTGACTCCGGCCATACAATAGAGCGGAAAACTAATGTAAGGGACCTGGGAGTAGTAATGTCTGAGGATCTCACTTTCAAGGATCACAACAGTGCCACGATCGCACGTGCAAAGAAAATGATAGGATGGATAATGAGAACTTTCAAAACGAGAGATGCCAAGCCCATGATGATCCTTTTCAAATCACTTGTTCTCTCTAGGCTGGAATACTGCTGTACATTAACATCTCCATTCAAAGCAGGTGAAATCGCAGATCTAGAGAGTGTACAGAGATCCTTTACTGCACGTATAAGTTCTGTCAAGCACCTTAACTACTGGGAACGCTTGGAAGCACTTGACTTGTACTCGTTGGAACGCAGGAGGGAGAGATATATCATAATCTACAATTGGAAAATCTTGGAAGGAATGGTCCCAAATCTGCACACAGAAATCACTCCCTACGAAAGTAAAAGACTGGGCAGGCGATGCAAAATGCCCCCAATAAAAAGTAGGGGCGCCATTGGTACACTAAGGGAAAACACCATAAGTGTCCGGGGCCCAAAACTGTTTAACAGCCTCCCATCAAGCATTAGGGGAATTGCCAATAAACCCCTGGCTGCCTTCAAGAGAGAGCTGGACAGATACCTAAAGTCAGTGCCGGATCAGCCGGGCTGTGGCTCATACGTTGGACTGCGTGCGGCCAGCAGTAACAGCCTAGTTTATCAGGCCCTGATCCATCGGGAGGCCTGGTCATGGACCGGGCCGCGGGGGCGTTGATCCCCGGAATAACCTCCAGGTAACCTCCAGGTAACCTCCAGGTAACCAGGTACAGTGACAATGGAGACCGTCAACACAGTTGATGGTGCAGCTAGGAGTGTTACTTCTGGCTTCAGGAAGCTACTGTTTGCTGGATCTCACTATCAAACCTGTGCTCTCAATCGCAACACTTAAGTTGTACCACAGATACGTAGACTAATTTGTATGTACACTATTTTAAGTTAGGTTAACGTAACTAAATTTCACCAAGTGAAGCATAAAACACGGAATCACTGAGAAAGCGGACTAGTTCATTCACCAACAAACCAATGTTCTGCTTTAGTCCCAGAGTAACGTTTTTCAACGATGTTAAGGAACTGCAGCGTCGTGTGACGGACCTGGAAGCCGGGAGGTGTGTTGAATAGTTGAACGAAACGTGCGTTAGTTGCTGGCGACCTTTAGTTCAAGACTTATTGTGCACCGTGTTTCCAATTTGCATTTGACATCGGTTTCTCTCAATATATTTGTACTGTAACTTTGTTTGGCAGCAAAGTCAGTTATTTCAAGGGACGTCAAACTATTAGTACTGATTCGCTTTACTATGGTACCTTCGTGATGCTACGTTTTAAATTGTATTACTTATCCGCTTGTCCTACAGTATATAACGCTAGAAGGTAGTGAGTGTGTGATGTGTCATTTAGATTATCTTAATTTTTTGAGTCACTCTCAGTCTGACTCTGTCTCTGTCTGTCTCTTTGAACTACTCTTGTGATGGTGTTACCTGAAGCTTCAACATTCCTGGTCGTGTTTCTGCTGCAACACCTGAGGAATGCTACAGTCACCCTGGCCTGGTCACTGCTTGTCTTACCTCAATCAAGGATTCTCGACGTCGCTTCCCAAATTCTCTCTTCACGGTGGAAGATGCTTCAGCAATTCTTCTCCCGGATGTTTGCCGGCCAGTCCTTGAGCCTGGATCCATTCCGGAACACAAACAGGAAGTTGGTATTTGTAAGGCTAATGTGGAAAAATTTCCGCATCATAGTGATACGCACACGTTTTCGTGCACACTCAGGTCCAGGCAAGACGGGGGAACGGTTAGAAGCTGCTTCGTCCCAGCAACTATACCTGAGTACAGTTAATTACTTTTTCAGAGAGATTATTGTATGGAAACTTTCACTAACCCAAAGTTGGGCTCGAACCCGTATTCCCCAAATTCGTTTATAGTAAAAAATGCGAGAAATTTTAAGGATTTTACACTAAAACAATGTAACAAATTTTCCCGTACTCCTCAGACTCTCCTTAGCCAGTCTGTGGCTAAGCCGTTATAACTATAAGTAGACTTGCTATTACAAGGGCGCTGGTTCAGCTAGCAGTACTCCTTATGTTTCCACGATATGGTGAGAATCTCATTTCAGTTGAAGGTATGTAGTAAGTATTTAAGATTCTACACTGGAAGAATGTAGCAAGTTTTGAAGACAGATTCAGCTTGCTGATAATATTACCGGCCATTCTAGACTCAATTTGCTCACTATCTGTCCAGGATGAGATGGTATCTCCATCGCGGATTTTGGTTGTCATTGTGTCTAATTATCCGGGATCACATCAAACTCCTGATCTTCAACCACTCTTCTTTGTATCGGACTGATGAAGTCACAGTGTGGGGAACGTCTCAACAGTAAAGATACTCAAGTGTTACACATGTGTCTAATTTATCAAAATCATATGAGCAGAAAAGTATGAGTATAATCCAATCACGTGATAATGCAATGTAGGTGTTCGTGGCAATGTAGGTGTTCGTGGCAATGTAGGTGTTCGTGACAATGTAGGTGTTCGTGGCAATGTAGGTGTTCGTGGCAGTGTAGGTGTTCGTGACAATGTAGGTGTTCGTGGCAATGTAGGTGTTCGTGGCAGTGTAGGTGTTCGTGACAATGTAGGTGTTCGTGACAATGTAGGTGTTCGTGACAATGTAGGTGTTCGTGACAATGTAGGTGTTCGTGGCAATGTAGGTGTTCGTGGCAATGTAGGTGTTCGTGACAATGTAGGTGTTCGTGGCAATGTAGGTGTTCGTGGCAATGTAGGTGTTCGTGACAATGTAGGTGCTTGTGGCAATGTAGGTGTTCGTGACAATGTAGGTGTTCGTGGCAATGTAGGTGTTCGTGACAATGTAGGTGTTCGTGGCAATGTAGGTGTTCGTGGCAATGTAGGTGTTCGTGGCAGTGTAGGTGTTCGTGGCAATGTAGGTGTTCGTGGCAATGTAGGTGTTCGTGGCAATGTAGGTGATCGTGACAATGTAGGTGTCCGTGACAGTGTAGGTGTTCGTGACAGTGTAGGTGTCCGTGACAGTGTAGGTGTCCGTGGCAGTGTAGGTGTCGGTGGCAGTGTAGGTGTTCGTGGCAGTGTAGGTGTTCGTGGCAGTGTAGGTGTCCGTGGCAGTGTAGGTGTCCGTGGCAGTGTAGGTGTCCGTGGCAGTGTAGGTGTTCGTGGCAATGTAGGTGTTCGTGGCAGTGTAGGTGTCCGTGACAGTGTAGGTGTCCGTGGCAATGTAGGTGTCCGTGGCAGTGTAGGTGTCCGTGGCAGTGTAGGTGTCCGTGGCAGTGTAGGTGTCCGTGGCAGTGTAGGTGTCCGTGGCAGTGTAGGTGTCCGTGGCAGTGTAGGTGTCCGTGGCAGTGTAGGTGTCCGTGGCAGTGTAGGTGTCCGTGGCAGTGTAGGTGTCCGTGACAGTGTAGGTGTCCGTGACAGTGTAGGTGTCCGTGGCAGTGTGGATGTCCGTGGCAGTGTAGGTGTCCGTGGCAGTGTAGGTGTCCGTGGCAGTGTAGGTGTCCGTGACAGTGTAGGTGTCCGTGGCAGTGTAGGTGTCCGTGGCAGTGTAGGTGTCCGTGACAGTGTAGGTGTCCGTGACAGTGTAGGTGTCCGTGGCAGTGTAGGTGTCCGTGGCAGTGTAGGTGTCCGTGGCAGTGTAGGTGTCCGTGGCAGTGTAGGTGTCCGTGGCAGTGTAGGTGTCCGTGGCAGTGTAGGTGTCCGTGGCAGTGTAGGTGTCCGTGGCAGTGTAGGTGTCCGTGGCAGCGTAGGTGTCCGTGGCAGTGTAGGTGTCCGTGGCAGTGTAGGTGTCCGTGACAGTGTAGGTGTCCGTGACAGTGTAGGTGTCCGTGGCAGTGTAGGTGTCCGTGACAGTGTAGGTGTCCGTGGCAGTGTAGGTGTCCGTGGCAGTGTAGGTGTCCGTGGCAGTGTAGGTGTCCGTGGCAGTGTAGGTGTCCGTGACAGTGTAGGTGTCCGTGGCAGTGTAGGTGTCCGTGACAGTGCAGGTGTCCGTGGCAGTGTAGGTGTCCGTGGCAGTGTAGGTGTCCGTGGCAGTGTAGGTGTCCATGGCAGTGTAGGTGTCCGTGGCAGTGTAGGTGTCCGTGGCAGTGTAGGTGTCCGTGACAGTGTAGGTGTCCGTGGCAGTGTAGGTGTCCGTGGCAGTGTAGGTGTCCATGGCAGTGTAGGTGTCCGTGGCAGTGTAGGTGTCCGTGGCAGTGTAGGTGTCCGTGACAGTGTAGGTGTCCGTGGCAGTGTAGGTGTCCGTGGCAGTGTAGGTGTCCGTGGCAGTGATACACACTCAGTTTGCTCCGTTGTTTCAGAAAAAAAGGAGAAATGAAAATAAACTTGGGACTTTTATCTGTTTTTAATCTTTGCTAATCACGAGTAAAAAATTTGATGTAAACAGGTAGGTGCTTCCGTAGACCATAAAGTCTGAAACTCAGCAATACGAAATTCTTCTCTTAAAATCTATAGTGAAAGCCTGATAAAATACATAATCAATTTCATAGGTTTTAAAGAATACAAAATTAAAAGGTACAATACAGTGGCTGGAACAATACACAAATAACCCGCACATAAAAGAGAGGAACTTACGACGACGTTTCGGTCTGACTTGGACAATTATAGCTTTTAGGTCACCTCCGTGACCAGTTACCAACAGACAATAGAAATCACGAATTATGCCAGTAGATGCCAATAGCGACGTAGTACATACATGTAAGTTTAATAAATACAAGGCGTCATACCCTAGGGTGTGTTCTTATATGGACCCAACAAATAAATTTTTGTAACCTCAGGTGATACTAATGTGTAACTGGCTCATAGTCGGAGATATTGTTATTATTATTATTTTCAACGATCCGGCCATATCCCACCTAGGCAGAGTGACTTAAAAAGAAAAGCGAATGTTTCTCTTTTTAACTTCAGTAATGTATACAGGAGAAAGGGTTACTAACCCCTTGCTCCCGGCATTTTAGTTGCCTCTTAAGATACGCAAGGCTTACAGAGGAAGAATTCTGTTCTTCTTCCCTATGGAGATTATTATTATTATTATTATTATTATTATTATTATTATTTATTCCAGAAAGGGAAGCCTTAAGCCTGTATTTTTTTCCTTTTTTTTTCTTCCAGCTTTTCGTGTTTATGTCACCCATAACTCGTGGTCTCATCCGATGGGCTTCAAATTTTCCCTGCCTGTGTACGGTAACTAGAGCCACATTCTTGGAACAATTAGCATTTGCAGTTGTCCTATGACAAAACTAGATGAACCCATTCCCAGCATCGTGGTATATGGCTCGGATAACTTCCAAGACTCTGAATGACGGAGCTTCAGACGTTCAAAAAAGACGCCTCCCAATCCGACGACGGCGGAGAGTGAACGTCAAGTTGTAGCTGCAAAAATGATCATTGTATGCATAAAATAGCTTGAAATTTTTATCCCGTTAAATCACGTTAAATAAATTACGGTTTACTTACTTTGAACGACTTCAATATTTACAGTCTGATGCATCTTAGGGCCAGGATAGCACCTGTTCAGTTTTGTTTGTATGCAGACAAATGTGTTAACAGAGTAAAATAGCCTAAAATTAATTAGAATCGTTGGAATCCATAACTGGAGAATGACTCATCTGATTGGCTTCAAATTTTCACCACTAATTTGGTATCCTGGAGGCATGGTTCGTGCTGTTGCTGGGTGACATAAGTCTCAATTTGCCAATTTTATTAAATAAATAATGATATTTATATTCAATAACAAAAGAATGAGTATTTTGACTGACTTCAAAATATTACTGATGATGTGTTCTGTAAGAAGAATGATAGCCCATAAGTTTATTCCGAGTAGCTGAAAAAAAAAATTATCCACCAGGCCCGGTGGCCTGGTGGATAAAGCTCCCGCTTCACACACGGAGGGCCTGGGTTCGATTTCCGGCGGGCGGAAACATTTCGACACGTTTCCTTACACCTGTTGTCCTGTTCACCTAACAGCAAATAGGTACCTGGGTGTTAGTCGACTGGTGTGGGTCGCATCCTGAGGGACAAGATTAAGAACCCCAATGGAAATAAGTTAGACAGTCCTCGATGACGCACTGACTTTCTTGGGTTATCCTGGGTGGCTAACCCTCCGGGGTTAAAAATCCAAAGAAAATTTTATCTATTTTATGAGATCAACTGTTGGAGAATGTCTCTTCTGATCGGCTTCAAACTCTCACTGTTTGTACACTATCAAAAAAGTTTAGCATTCACTTTGAGCTTTTCAATTTATCAGCTTAATTGAATAAATTGTTTCCCATGTAATTACTAGGGAATGACTTTTAAGATCGGCTTCAAACCCTAAACACTGGTGAATTTGGAAGCATTTCTGTTCTGAGTTTTGGCTGTGTGGTTGCCAATTTCCCAATTTCTCGAGCAATTTTTTAAAGTTGGATTTTCTTGAAAAATATAAATCAAACATTTTTTGTTAAAGAATTGTAGATTTTGCAAATATAAACGAGAAAAGAAAATTGAAAAAAGTTAGCATTTTTATGGCATTTATAAATTTTACATTATTATTATTATAATCAAGGGGGAAGCGCTAAACCCGGAGAATTATACAGCGCCTGGGGGGGGGGATATGTTGAAGGCATTCAGGCTTAATTCGGGGAACTGGAGCACAGATCCAATTCCCTAAATCAAGAGCCCCTCACCAACAATAAATTTTACAAGGATGGACTTTTCTATTTTTGGAACATTGTCAGAAAAAAAAAATCCTTCAATTATCGTTTAAAACTCGAGAACGCCTTATTTGATTGGTTCCAAATTTTTAACACCGGTCTGCTGTATCTAGGACAAGATTCCTGAGGCAATTTGCATGCGTGGCGCCCTCTGGACAATGGTAAACTTGCCAGTCCCATATTTTACTCTCGTGGGATAAGTGGAGAAAATCTCCCATAATCTGCGTCAAAGTTTCCTGGAGCATCTTAGAGAAAAGTTGGTGTATTTTAATCACGTGTTGTTGCTGATGAGAGGATATTGATACAAGGAACTGGATTTGTCCTCCTCTTCGTAACATCGAATCTGAATGCTTCCCATTTTTATGCTCTAAATGACCCCTACTGGCTTAGCGCTTTCCCTTGATTAAAGCAAAACACTTGTGAACAACACTAATTTTAGTGTCTGGTTCAACCTATGAAATGAATGTAAAATTTCTTGGCTCTAGGCTGCATAGGCGCAACTTTTGTTGGGCTCTTTGCTATTACGAGCCTGGTCTATGGCCGAGCTCCGGGAGTATCAGAACTCTCGGAACTCATCAAAGGCAACTGGACAATGCCTCGTCTGGTCGACTTTTTAAGTTCCGATATGTTTTCCTCAGAGGAAGTTACAGCTCGAGTTTTACTTGTGAAATTTTTAAAGTGCAAATTTTATTAATCAAATTGATTTCTGTGAAATATCTGGAGAAAGTTTCATCTGATGAGAGATAAACCACAATGTTAAACCACAATGTTAAACCACAATGTTAAACCACAATGTTAAACCACAATGTTAAACCACAATGTTAAACCACAACGTTAAACCACAATGTTAAACCACAATGTTAAACCACAATGTTAAACCACAATGTTAAACCACAATGTTAAACCACAATGTTAAACCACAATGTTAAACCACAATGTTAAACCACAATGTTAAACCACAATGTTAAACCACAATGTTAAACCACAATGTTAAACCACAATGTTAAACCACAACGTTAAACCACAATGTTAAACCACAATGTTAAACCACAATGTTAAACCACAATGTTAAACCACAATGTTAAACCACAATGCTTAACTTTACTGGCTCATTCTAGGTTTAGTCTACGTAATGTTCTTTTAATAAATCTTAATTACTTACCGACATGTATATATAAACCTTAAACGCTGATAAATGTTAGGAAAGTTTGGTTTTATTTTGGTCCTAATTTGCCTTTAATCTATAGAGGAAACTTGGAAATTTGAAATACTAATTATCCTGAGATAATTTCCGAGTGTCCTAACCAACTGCTTTCACTCTTCATCGCCCATAACTTGATATTACAAATTCTGACAGGCTGGAAATTTAATGTGCTGCAGTATTTTTTGGATATTGGTTCCTCGGTCACAGTACGAGTTTGTCTTCAAAGATGGTCTCTCTTATGGGAAGGTTTGAATTAGTTTAGGGTTGTGTTTGTCTTAATTTGATAAATTAAACACATGTGCAACACTTGGGTATCTTTACTGAGAAAACGTTTCGCCGTACAGTGGCTTCATCAGTCCTATACGAAGAAGAATGGTGAAGATCAGAAAGAGTTTGAGGTAATCACTCCCTCAGCCTTTGTGTAATTTATCAACTTGTCGGTTCTCTGAACCATTTATCAGCATATCCTAATTCACCTTTTCAATAGACGCATTTGGGATATTAGTGCCAGTGAAATAGTCTGTGAATACGTAATCTTATTCGCTTTAAATCTTCAGTGGTAATATTTTACTGCTGTAGTCAATAATGCCGCACTCTACACTAATCTTTTCGCATGCACCGACGTGCAGGGGACTAGGGTTATGCAATACGGAGAAACCTCTCTCGGCTCACGCAGCGACAGAAATATATCTAATTCTTCTTCTTCTTCTTCTTCTTCTTCTTCTTATTATTATTATTATTATTATTATTATTATTATTATTATTATTATTACTATTATTATTATTATTATTATTATTATTATTAGTAGTAGTAGTAGTAGTAGTATTATTATTACTATTATTATTATTATTATTATTATTATTATTATTATTATTATTATTATTATTATTATTATTATTATTATTATTATTATTATTAATTATTATTATTATTAGTAGTAGTATTATTATTACTATTATTATTATTATTATTATTATTATTATTATTATTATTATTACAACATTCGGGAAAGCATTTATCCATCAAGGGATATAAGAAGTAATCAGGTATGATCCGATGAGGCGGAAGAAAGATCTATCTCCAGGAAGGTGGGTGTAGGTCTAGCCAGGTGGTGAAGCTCACCTGGAGGTTACCTGGAGGCGGCTTTGAGGGTCAGTTCTTCCCCGCTCGGCCTGTTCCCATACCAAGCCATCTGCCGGTTCGATGACCTCATCAACCAGGCTGTTGGTGCTAGCTGCACCGATGTATGCATCACCTGCCTGGCTGGCAAGCAAGAGGCCACCATCTCACAAGTACGTCAAATTATACACAAAACAGCGAAGCACGTTTCGCTCAAGAGGAACTATACCAGTGAATCACAAAACTTGATAAAGTTTCCCTTGGGCGAAACATGCTATAATGAAGCTTTTCTTGAGCGAAACATCACCGTAATGAAAAGCTGAGTGACTCTCGTAGTGAAGGATGAATGTGCAGATGAGACTATCTGCACCTCACTAGTGTGGGTGTGGGTAGACAGTGTGGGAAGCTGCACCTCACTATTGTGGGTGTAGGTAGACAGTGTGGGAAGCTGCACCTCATTAGTGTGGGTGTGGGTAGACAGTGTGGGAAGCTGCACCTCACTATTGTGGGTGTAGGTAGACAGTGTGGGAAGCTGCACCTCACTAGTGTGGGTGTGGGTAGACTGTGGGAAGCTGCACCTCACTAGTGTGGGTGTGGGTAGACAGTGTGGGAAGCTGCACCTCACTATTGTGGGTGCAGGTAGACAGTGTGGGAAGCTGCACCTCACTATTGTGGGTGTAGGTAGACAGTGTGGGAAGCTGCACCTCACTATTGTGGGTGTAGGTAGACAGTGTGGGAAGCTGCACCTCACTAGTGTGGGTGTGGGTAGACTGTGGGAAGCTGCACCTCACTAGTGTGGGTGTGGGTAGACAGTGTGGGAAGCTGCACCTCACTATTGTGGGTGTAGGTAGACAGTGTGGGAAGCTGCACCTCACTATTGTGGGTGTAGGTAGACAGTGTGGGAAGCTGCACCTCATTAGTGTGGGTGTGGGTAGACAGTGTGGGAAGCTGCACCTCACTAGTGTGGGTGTGGGTAGACTGTGGGAAGCTGCACCTCACTAGTGTGGGTGTGGGTAGACAGTGTGGGAAGCTGCACCTCACTAGTGTGGGTGTGGGTAGACAGTGTGGGAAGCTGCACCTCACTAGTGTGGGTGTGGGTAGACAGTGTGGGAAGCTGCACCTCACTAGTGTGGGTGTGGGTAGAATGTGGGAGACTACATATCAGTAGTGTGGGTGTGGGTAGAGTGTGAGAGACGACACCTCAGTACTGTGAATGTGGGTACAGTGTGGGAGACTACTCATCAGTAGTGTGGGTGTGGGTAGTGTGGGTGTGGGTAGTGTGGGTGTGGGTAGAGTGTGGGAGTCTACACCTCAGTAGTGTGGGTGTGGGTAGTGTGAGAAACTACACCTCAATAGTGTGTATGTGGGTAGAGTGTGGGAGTCTACAACTCAGTAGTGTGGGTGTGGGTAGTGTGTGGGAGTCTACACCTCAGTAATGTGGGTGTGGGTAGATTGTGGGAGTCTACATCTCAGTAATGTGGGTGTGGATAGAGTGTGGGAGTCTGCACCTCAGTAGTGTGGGTGTGGGTAGAGTGTGGGAGTCTACACTTCAGTAGTGTGGGTGTGAGAAGAGTGTGGGAGTCTACACCTCAGTAGTGTGGGTGTGGGTAGAGTGTGGGAGACTACACTTCACTAGTACATAATGACTGCCAAGCACCTCGACCTTCTCATTACCCACACAGGTCGTCCTTCGTAAGTTGAGTTAATATTGACGTTGTGTGTTCTCCTCTTTGATTAAATGGCGTGCCTGTCCATTGTAGTGTGTGTTTGTATGTATGTGTGTGTGTGTGTGTGTGTGTGTGTGTGTGTGTGTGTGTGTGTGTGTGTGTGTGTGTGTGTGTGTGTGTGTGTGTGTGTGTGTGTGTGTGTGTGTGTGTGTGTGTGTGTGTGTGTGTGTGTGTGTGTGTGTGTGTGTGTGTGTGTGTGTGTGTGTGTGTGTGTTTGAGTGTACTCACCTAATTGTTGTTGCAGGGTTCGAGACTTAGCACCTGGCCCCGCCTCTTCACTGAGTGCTGCAAGGTCCTTTCTCTCCCTGTTCCATGAGCTTTATCATACTTCGTCTTAAACCTATGTATGGTTCCTGCCTCCACTACATCACTCGCCAGACTGTCCTACTTCCTGTCTACTCTATGACTGAAGAAATGCTTCCTAACATCCCTGTGACTCATCTGAGTCTTCAACTCCAAAGAGTGACCCCTTGTTTCTGTGTCCCCTCTCTGGAACATCTTGTCTCTGTCCACCTTGTCTATTCCATGCAGTATTTTGTATGTCGTTATCATGTCTCCCCTAACCCTCCTGTCCTTCAGTGTCGTCAGGCCGATTTCCCTTAACCTTTCTTAATAGGACATTTCCCTTAGCTCTGGAAGTAAATTTGTCGCAAAACTTTGTACTTTCTCTAATTTCTTAACGTGCTTGACCCGGTGCCGGTTCCAAGCTGGTGCTGCATACTCCAGTATGAGCCTGACGTACACGGTGTACAGTGTCTTGAACGATTCCTCACTCAGGTATCGGAACGCTAATCTCAGGTTTGCCAGGCGCCCATATGCTGTAGCAGTTATCTGGTTGATGTGTGATTCCGGAGACATGCTCGGTGTTATAATCACGCCAAGATCTTTCTCCTTGAGCGAGGTTTGCAGTCGTTGGCCGCCTAGCCTATACTCTGTTTGCGGTCTTCTTTGTCCTTCTCCAATCTTCATGACTTTGCATTTAAGAACATAAGAACATAAGAAATGAGGAACACTGCAGAAGGCCTGTTGGCCCATACTAGGCAGGTCTTTTACAATCCATCCCACTAACAAAACATTTGCCCAACCCAATTTGGCAGGGTTGAATTCGAGAAGCCAGTTTCTGGACCACGTGTCCAGTCTGTCCAGGTCTCTTTGAAGTTCTGCCTGATCCTCATCTGATTTAATTCTCCTCATTAACTTCACATCATCTGTGAACAGGGACACTTCTGAGTCTATCCCTTCCATCATGTCATTCACATATACCAAAAATAGCACTGGTCCTAGGACCGACTCCTGTGAGCCCTCGCTAGTCACAGGTGCCCACTGTGATACCTCATCACGTACCATGACTCGTTGTTGCCTCCCTGTCAGGTATTCTCTGATCCATTGAAGTGCCCTTCCCGTTATACGAGCCTGATCCTCTAGTTTCTTCACTAATCTCTTGTGAAGAACTGTGTCGAAGGCCTTCTTGCAGTCAAAGAAAATGCAATCAACCTACCCCTCTCTCTCATGTCTTACGTCTGTTACTTTATCGTAAAACTCCAGAAGGCTTATGACACAGGATTTGCCTTCCATGAAACCGTGCCGGTTGTCATTTATACTCTTGTTCCATTCCAGGTGCTCCACCACTCTCCTTTTGATAATCTTCTCTCTGACTCTGCATAATATACAGGTCAGTGACACTGGTCTGTAGTTTAGTGCCTCTTTTCTGTCTTCTTTTTTAAAATTAGTAGCTACATTTGCCGTCTTCCATACCTCAGGTAGTTGCCCAGAGAGAAAATGAGAGAGATTAGGGAGAAGGCTAGGGATGAGAGAGAAGAGGGGGAAGCCAAGGGGAAGGGGTAGGGGAGAGAGAGAGAGAGAGAGAGAGAGGGGGGGAATGGAAGGTGGAGAGGACGAGAGAGGGAGGTAGATTGGTGGGTAGATAGAGGGAGGGGGTGAGAGATAGAGAGAACGAGATGGAGAGAAAGATAGGTAGATAGATAGATAGATAGATAGATAGATAGATAGAGAGAGAGAGAGAGAGAGAGAGAGAGAGAGAGAGAGAGAGAGAGAGAGAGAGATGGACACAAAAAGAAAACTAGCATCAGGTAGAGTAGGCTCCAAGACCTGGTGGTCCCTGGTCAAGGACAGACAAGGTTATCTGCCTGATGAACTCATTCCACCTCTAAATCGACAGGATGGGACCACCTCTACTAGTAGTCAAGAGAAAGTGAACCTCTTTGCCGAATACTTTGCTACCAAAATGCAAGTTCCTGATCCAGCAAAGGACTCTCCTTGGCTGGCTTCAAGAACTGCGTCAAAACTCTCAGTGGTAACAATAAGGCAAGAAGACGTGCATTTCCTTCTTAAATCGCTTGACCAAGAAAAGGCTGTGGGCCCAGACAAGTTGAGCCCAAGATTGCTGAGACGATGTGCAGACCAGCTAGCAGCACCTCTAACTAGCATCTTTCAGCACTGCATAGAACAGAGTAAATGGCCTTCTCTGTGGAAAGAGGCAAATGTAGTCCCTGTTCACAAAAAGAAGAGCAAAGCAGAAATCAGCAACTGCAGATCAGTGTCACTCCTGTCAATCACTGGCAAGCTCCTTGAGACAATAATGTCAAGACAAATGACAGAGTTTATTGATTACCACTCACTACTTTGTGACCGTCATTATGGCTTCAGGAAAGGTTACTCTGCTGCTGATCTGTTGTTAAACCTCTCCACTAAGTGGCACCAGTCACTGGATGAATCCAAAGTCAGCTGTGTGATAGCACTGGACATTGCTGGTGCTTTCGACCGGGTGTGGCACAAGGGCCTCTTAGCAAAACTGCAAGCTTTGGGAATTGCAGGCTCTATGCTGTCTCCTCAGTGATTACCTTCATGGTAGATCTCTAAGGGTAGTTCTCAATGGAACAGAATCAAGGAGACATCCTATTGGGGCAGGTGTTCTACAAGGAAGCGTTCTAGGATCATTGTTATGAAATGTCTACTTCAATGACCTTCTTCATCTCATCCCAGAATCCCATGCATATGCAGACGACTGTACACTGATATTCACTTATCCAAGAGAAGAAATGCCAGCTGCTCTAAGCTACATCAATCACCAGCTAAGAGCTATATCAGCTTGGGGAAATAGATGGGAAGTAACATTTACATCTGTGAAAACACAAATGATGATGATCTCTAAGCACCATGATGGTAATGCTGGTGCAGTAGTAAGGATGAATGGGAGCGTGTTGGCACCTGGGGAAGAAGTTGATATCCTTGGGGTGAAATTTGACTCTAAAATGACCACGAAAAACCACGTTGTAAATCTTGCAAACAAGGCAGCCAGGAAGCTTACAGCACTTCGCCGTATCTCGCATCTAGTTGACAGCAGGGATTGCATGATTTTGTACGAGGCACAAGTAAGCTCACACCTTGAGTATGCTCCACTTTCTTGGTTCGCCTGCCCCCCTTCTCATCTGCGACTGCTTGACAGAGTAGACAACAGAGTAAGACGTCTCATGTCTCGCCTGGACCAATCCTGGATAGATCTGTCATTTCAGCAGAGCCTTCAACACAGGAGGGGTGTGGGTGGCCTAACTGTTATGTACAAGGCCAATATTGTCAAAGTACCACACTTGGATCCACTTCGAGGACAGCGTGAAGCAAGCTTCTACACCATAAAACGGGCAGAAAGCAGCAACTTCACTCTGGCTGTACCCTTCTCCAGAACATCACTTCATCTGAGATCATTTGTCCCCCGGATGACTCGAGTATGGAACACATTCGTACAGCATTATGATGTCAACGAGATAAAGTCAATTGATCAGATGAAAATGCTGACCCACAGATAGCTCCAACTTCATCCTGTTCCCTACCTGTATGTTTCATAACAATAAAAATGCTTTCAAATGAGCTGATGTAGGTAACAGCTCTTAGCTTGTCAATAAAGCTAGGAATCCTTAACCTGTAAATAGAGAGAGAAAGAATGATAGAGAGAAGTGTGTTTGTTTGAGTGTACTCACCTAGTTGTACTCGCCTAGTTGAGGTTGCAGGGGTCGAGTCCAAGCTCCTGGCCCCGCCTCTTCACTGGTCTCCACTAGGTCACTCTTTCTGAACCATGAGCTTTATCGTACCTCTGCTTAAAGCTATGTATGGATCCTGCCTCCACTACATCTCTTCCCAAACTATTCCACTTCCTGACTACTCTGTGACTGAAGAAATACTTCCTAACATCCCTGTGATTCATCTGTGTCTTCAGCTTCCAACTGTGTCCCCTTGTTGCTGTGTCCAGTCTCTGGAACATCCTGTCTTTGTACACCTTGTCAATTCCTCTCAGTATTTTGTATGTCGTTATCATGTCCCCCCTATCTCTCCTGTCCTCCAGTGTCGTCAGGTTGATTTCTCTTAACCTCTCCAGGTAGGACATACCTCTTAGCTCTGGGACTAGTCTTGTGGCAAACCTTTGCACTTTCTCTAGTTTCTTTACATGCTTGGCTAGGTGTGGGTTCCAAACTGGTGCCGCATACTAGAGTGTGGGCCTAACGTACACGGTGTACAGGGTCCTGAACGACTCCTTATTAAGATGTCGGAATGCTGTTCTGAGGTTTGCCAGGCGCCCATATGCTGCAGCAGTTATTTGGTTGATGTGCGATTCAGATGTGCCTGGTGTTATACTCACCCCAAGATCTTTTTTCTTGAGTGAGGTTTGTAGTCTCTGGCCCCCTAGATCGTACTCCGTCTGCGGTCTTCTTTGCCCTTCCCCAATCTTCATGACTTTGCACTTGGTGGGATTGAACACCAGGAGCCAATTGCTGGACCAGGTCTGCAGCCTGTCTAGATCCCTTTGTAGTTCTGCCTGGTCTTCGATCGAATGAATTCTTCTCATCAACTTCACGTCATCTGCAAACAGGGACACCTCAGAGTTTATTCCTTCTGTCATGTCGTTCACAAATACCAGAAACATCACTGGTCCTAGGACTGACCCCTGTGGGACCCCGCTGGTCACAGGTGCCCACTCTGACACTTCGTCACGTACCATTACTCGCTGCTGCCTTCCTGACAAATATTCCCTGATCCATAGTAGTGCCTTCCCTGTTATCCCTGCTTGGTCCTCCTGTTTTTGCACTAATCTCTTGTGTGGTACTGTATCAAACGCCTTCTTGCAGTCCAAGAAAATGCAATTCACCCACCCCTCTCTCTCTTGTTTTACTGCTGTCACCTTGTCATAGAACTCCAGTAGGTTTGTGACACAGTATTTCCCCTCCCTGAAACCATGTTGGCTGCTGTTGATGAGATCATTCCTTTCTAGGTGTTCCACCACTCTTCTCCTGACAATCTTCTCCACGACTTTGCATACTATACATGTCAGTGACACTGGTGTGTAGTTTAGTGCTTCATGTCTGTCTCCTTTTTTAAAGATTGGGACTACATTTGCTGTCTTCCATGCCTCAGGCAATCTCCCTGTTTCGATAGATGTATTGAAATATTGTTGTTAGGGGTACGCATTGCGCCTCTGCTCCCTCTCTCAGGACCCATGGAGAGATGTTATCTGGCCCCATTGCCTTTGAGGTATCTAGCTCACTCAGAAGCCTCTTCACTTCTTCCTCGGTTGTGTGTACCGTGTCCAGCACCTGGTGATGTGCCACACCTCTCCGTCCCTCTGGAGCCCCTTCTGTCTCCTCTGTGAACACTTCTTTGAATCTCTTGTTGAGTTCCTCACATACTTCACGGTCATTTCTTGTTGTCTCTCCTCCTTCCTTCCTTAGCCTGATTACCTGGTTCTTGACTGTTGTTTTCCTCCTGATGTGGCTGTATAACAGCTTCGGGTCAGATTTGGCTTTCGCTGCCATGTCGTTTTCATATTGTCGTTGGGCCTCCCTTCTTATCTGTGCATATTCGTTTCTGGCTCTACGACTGCTCTCCTTATTCTCCTGGGTCCTTTGCCTTCTATATTTCTTCCATTCCCTAGCACACTTGGTTTTTGCCTCCTTGCACCTTTGGGTGAACCATGGGCTCTTCCTGGCTTTTTCATTATTCCTGTTTCCATTGGGTACAAACCTCTCTTCAGCCTCCTTGCACATTGTTGCTACATATTCCATCATCTCATTAACTGGCTTCCCTGCCAGTTCTCTTTCCCACTAAACCTCGTTCAGGAAGTTCCTCATTCCCGTGTAGTCCCCTTTCCTGTAGTTTGGTTTCATTTGTCCTGGCTTTCCTGCTTTCCCTCCACTTGTAGCTCTTCTGTGTATTCAAAGCTCAAAACCACATGATCGCTGGCCCCAATGGGTCTTTCATATGTGATGTCCTCAATATTTGCACTGCTCAAGGTGAATACTAAGTCCAGTCTTGCTGGTTCATCCTCTCCTCTCTTGTAGTGTCCCTTACGTGTTGGTACATGAAGTTTTCCAGTACCACCTCCATCATCTTAGCCCTCCATGTATTTTGGCCCCCATGTGGCTCCAAGTTCTCCCAGTCGATCTCCTTTTGGTTAAAGTCGCCCATGAACAGGAGCTTTGCCCTGCATGCATGAGCTCTTCTGGCCACTGCAGCCAGTGTGTCAACCATCGCTCTATTGCTCTCGTCATACTCATGCCCTGGTCTCCTGCTGTTCTGTGGTGGGTTATACATCACTGCAATTACCACCTTGGGACCTCCAGAGTGAAGCGTTCCCGGTATGTAGTCACTTTCTTCTCCGCTGTCTCCTCTCTCCAGCTCATTAAAATTCCATCGGTGTTTGATCAGCAGTGCCACTCCTCCACCCCCCCTCTGTTCCTTCTGTCTTTTCTCAGGATCTGGTATCCCGTTGGAAAGATGGCATCTGTTATCATATCTGTAAGCTTGGTTTCTGTGAGCACTATGATGTCCGGTGATGTCTCTTTGACTCTTTCGTGCCACTCCTCCCACTTGTTTGTTATTCCATCAGTGTTTGTGTACCATACCTTCAGTTTCCTTTCCAATACTATGTCTTGGGGGGCCTGTGGGGGTGGGAGACCTGGTAGCATACTGTGGAATTCTATGGCTGGGGGTTGGGTGGAAGCTGTGGGTATGGATTGTAGTGTGTGTTGGGATGGTGTGATAGGTTGTGGGGTTCTGAGGATAGTTGTATGTGTGCTTGCCCTTGCTTCTCTGTTGTGCTCTGACTGACCTCTGCTGGTTCCATCCTTGTTTCCTTTCCTAGCTCCTTTTGCTTTTTTATCCTCTGCCTCAGCTGCTGTCTCTCTGTGTTGTCTCTGTCTAGGAACACCTTCTTGTACTCTTCCGAGTTTTTCAACCTTGATTTCTCTTGGAGGATCCTGTTCCTCAGTGTTTCTGTCTTGAGAATCAGCTTGATCGGTCGGTTTCTCCCCTTCAAGTACCCCCCTATTCTCTGAAAATTTACAATCTCGTCCATGTCTTCTCCCCCTATTTCCGTGATGATTTTCCCAATCTCCTGTCTTTCTTCTTGCCGTCTTTCAGTGTGTGTCCTTTCCTCTCTCTCCCGAAGCCCATGGATAAACATTGATTTTGCCCTTTCCTCCTCCCATTGCCTCTCCCTCTTTGACTCTGGTTCCTATCTGTATATGGTCATTTTCTCCCTTGATTTTTCCAGTGGCTCTTGGTAGCATGGTTGTGCCTCAGCATTCGACTTATCTCCCTCTCTATCTGCACCCAGCTGCTCTTCCCTTTTACTCCCTGACCCTTCTTTGCAGGCTGATATGACCTTAGCATAGTTCATATCTCCTTCCTTCCTGTTCATCCTCTCAGCTTCATATTCTGTGTCTTCTCTGGTCACTGCCCCTGAGACTTGCTTCAGCCTGTTTACCTCAAATTCTAGGACCCTTACCCTGTCTACTGCAGTTTCGACTTGTGCCTCCCATTTCTTCGTCTCCTTCTCCAACCTCTTTTCCCATTTCGCAGAGAGCTCTTTCTCCATTCTTTCTCCCATTCTTGTTCCATCCTTTTCCACTGCTCCTCCATCCATTCATGCCTACCAGTACCATTGTCATCTGATCCCTGTTGCCTATGAGTCCCAACCATTTTTTTTTTTTTAGTAAAGGAAAGAGAGAGAAAGAGAGTGAGAGAGAGGGGAAGATAGAAGGAGAGAGAGGGGGAGAGTGAGAAGGGAAAGGGGAGAGAGTGAGAAAGAGAAAGAGAGAAGGAAAGAAGGGAAAGATAGGAGAAGAGAGAGAACAGAGTGAGAAGGGAGAAGAGAGAGAGAGAGAGAGAGAGAGAGAGTGAGAGAGAGAGAAAGAGAGAGGAAGAGAGAGAAAGAGAGGAAGAGAGAGGAAGAGAGAGAAGAAGAGATGAAGAGAGAGAGAGAGAAATAGAGAAAGAGGAAGGGAGAGAGAGAGGAAGAGAGAAAGGAAGAGAGAGAGGAAGAAACAGAAAGAGTAAGAGAGAGAGAGAGAGAGAGAGAGAGAGAGAGAGAAGAGAGAGAGAGAGAGAGAGAGAGAGAGAGAGAGAGAGAGAGAGAGAGAGAGAGAGAGAGAGAGAGAGAAGAAGAAAAAAGAGATAGAGAGAGAGAGAGAAGAAGAGAGGAAAAGAAACAAAGAAACAGGGAGAGAAGGGAGGGTTAGAGGGTCAATTCATATAAAAGTGTGAAGTCCTGTATATGTGTGTGTATATGTATGTGTGTATGTGTGTGTATGTGTGTGCATGCTACAGCTATTCAAGTGACTAACAGCAGATCCTGTTCTCACCTAGTGTGTGTGTGTGTGTGTGTGTGCCTGTGTTTATGTAAGCAGTCCTTATTTCCTTCATATGTACTACATATGTTTTACATATGTACCCAATTTCTTGGTTCCCACTGTACTGTCTTGTGTGCCTAAAATTACGTTCAATTCTGTATGCTAAGCTTCGCTAGGCTACCTTTCATACTAGGCTACCTATCAGTAACTGCTTAACTCTCCTACACCTTAATAAATTCTATTAAATGCCAGTAAATGCTGCTTATTCTAATTCTGATAGCTCAAGGAGAGTGACCCCCAATTTCCAGCTAGAGACTGGTGCTGACCCCATGCAACTCAAACTAGGTGAATATTACATGAGGTTGGCAGTTAAGTAACGTTGCCGTCCTGGGTCCCACGTAGCTGAAGATGCTTGATGCTTCTCAGTAATTTTTCCACTAACTTCCTGTAGGCACTGTAGTTTCTAGCTCATCTAATTTTTTTTACTCACTCACTGTATTTACTGACACATCTATACATATCTCTTATCTCCCTGATCTTGAGTCACACTTATTGTTCAAATACCCCACTGCGTTATTATGGAAACACTATTTAGGGCTGACACGATCGTTCACCTTCCTTGCTCTCGGCCCCCACTGATCACTTGCACTATTTACTATGTTTTCTTGTCTGTGATCACTTGTATTTCCTTTTTTCTGGACTTAAGTGATTATATGCACTCTTATGCGTGCACACGCCTATATCCCACACTCTATTCCTTATGGTACAGTCAGAAATTACCACCAAAACACCAGCTCAAACCGCGTGACTTCTCCATATGCGTGACCCCTCAAGGAAGGTTCCTTGATGTTGGTGAGGGGCTCTTGATTTAGGGAATTGGATCTGTGCTCCAGTTCCCCGAATTAAGCCTGAATGCCTTCCACATCCCCCCCCCAGGCGCTGTATAATCCTCCGGGTTTAGCGCTTCCCCCTTGATTATAATAATAATAATAATCTATATGCGTGAGTGTGTGAGTGTGAGTGTGTGTGTGTGTGTGTGTGTGTGTGTGTGTGTGTGTGTGTGTGTGTGTGTGTGTGTGTGTGTGTTTGGTCTATTTAGCAATGTAGATTTCTGTTAAATAGCCAGAACGAACATTTGTTTCAACTATAACTATGTCAAATTCAATTTGAGCATAAAAAAATAGCTTATCATAGATTTTATGTAATATTAAATAAATGTAAACCGTCCTATGATATACATTGCAGATTTTGGCTATAAAAAACTTACGTTAGTTTAAGTGAAGTTAGGTGAGATTTCTAAGTTATTTTTGGTCCAAAAATTAAACTATAACATTGTCAACGAAAAAATATCTATCAATCTGCAAAAGATTTGTTTGGAAAAGTATAATTTTTATGGGAGTTCGACCTGTTGGGTTAATTCAGATAAATAGGCACATTATATATATATATATATATATATATATATATATATATATATATATATATATATATATATATATATATATATATATATATATATATATATATATGTATATATATATGCCAAATCTGTAGTGGAGGGAAGGCGGGGTAGGGATCGGCCTAGGAAAGGTTGGAGGGAGGGTGTAAAGGGGGAGGTTTTGTGTGAGAGGGGCTTTGACTTCCAGCAAGAATGCGTGAGCGTGTTAGGAGCGAATGGAGGCAAGTGATTTTTAGGACTTGACATGCTGTTGGAGTGTGAGGAAGGTAACATTTATGAAGTGATTCAGGGAGACCGGCAGGCCGGTCATGGAGTCCTGGAGACGGGAAGTACAGTGTTTGCAGTTTGAAGGAGGGGTGTTAATGTTGCAGATTTATAACTGTAGTGTAAGCTAACCTCTGGCAAGACAGTGAAGGAGTGAATGATGGTGAAAGTTTTTCTTTTTCGGGCCACCCTGCCTTTGTTGGAGACGATCCTTGCAACAAGGTAAGTAGCGCTCTACCACCTTACCACACTGGTCCAATACCTTGGCGCCCAGCTAACGCTAGAAGGCTGGCTGCCTTGGACCAAAACGTCTAGCGTTAGCTGGACGCCAAGGTACTGGACCATTGTGGTACGGTGTAGAGCACTGCTTACCTTGTTCCAAGGTTCGTAGGTTCGAGTCTTCTTCGATCTGAGATTAGTGCTTAAATATATATATATATATATATATATATATATATATATATATATATATATATATATATATATATATATATATATATATATATGCATGCAAAACAACCACTGTGAAAGAGTAGTGAAATTCCAAGCGCTTTCATTATTCCTTGACAATGTGAGTAGTCACGAAAGCGCTTGGAATTTCACTACTCTTTCATAGTTGTTGTTTTGCATATTTTAAAATCACCTGTTTACTGTCATCTTATTGCATATATATATATATATATATATATATATATATATATATATATATATATATATATATATATATATATATATATATATGGAATAATATATATAACTGGAATTATATATCGAATATTCTCTTGTCCTGCAATTAAATGTTTATTTCAGATATTGATTCTAATACCTGGAATTTTTGCAGTTTTCAATAATTTAAGAGCACTTTATGTGAAGTGTGTATAGTACATGTATTTTACTATTATGATATTTATGTGATGTTAGTGTATACATAATTGTCTCTTGTATACAAGAGATACTGTCTCCCTTCTGTAAACCCAACTGTCTACTGTTAACCTACCTGTTGCCCTACTGTTAACCCACTTGTCTCCCTACTGTTAACCCACCTATCTCCCTTCTGTTAACCCACCTGTCTCCTTTCTGTTAACCCACCTGTCTCCCTACTGTTAACCTACCTGTCTCCCTACTGTTAACCCACTTGTCTCCCTACTGTTAACCTACCTGTCTCCCTACTGTTAACCCACTTGTCTCCCAACTGTTAACCTACCTGTCTCCCTTCTGTTAACCCATCTGTCTCCCTACTGTTAACCCACATGTCTTTCTAATGTTAGCCCACCTGTCTCCCTACTGTTAACCCACCTGTCTCCCTACTGTTAACCCATTTGTCTCCCAACTGTTAACCTACCTGTCTCCCTTCTGTTAACCCATCTGTCAACCCACCTGTCTCCCTACTGTTAACCCACTTGTCTCCCTACTGTTAACCCACCTATCTCCCTACTGTTAACCCATTTGTCTCCCAACTGTTAACCTACCTGTCTCCCTTCTGTTAACCCATCTGTCTCCCTACTGTTAACCCACCTGTCTGCCAGTTATTTACATTTGACAAAACATTTTTCGAATAATCCTTCCTGATAACTGGCAAAAAAATTCTATTGTCTGGTGCAGATGTATGTGGTAGAGGAAGGAATATATTAATCAACGTTGTTATGAGCATCCATGTAAAAGATATGAAAATCTGTCGTGATTCCTGCCAGAGAGAGAAGATGCCTCTGGAGGTGAAGCCATAAGTTTTGTCTTGATGTTTACTTATGAAGAACATATATCACTTGAAGTCCTTTTTGTCCTTGATAAAGAATATTGTGGTGAAACAACGCACTATAAAATTATGAGGAAAATTATGGAAAATATTAAGACTTGTTTCCATAAAACATCTGCTGTCCCTCTTCGCCTATCAGTATAATGGGTATCTGGGTATTAGTCGACTGGTGTGGGTCGCATCCTGGGACAAAATTGACCTAATTTGCCCGAAATGCTGAGCATAACAAGGGGTTTTCTATATAGTAGTACGTCATTGATGTCAGCTAGACCTGTATACCTTGTACATGTACTTGTAGTAAATGTATAATTATTATTTTTATTGAAAAATATGAAAATAAAAAATGACTCGTGTGCAGCATGTTATGGTAGTGATGCAACACACGGGGGTGAGATATCTCAAATTATAAAGCACCTCGGTACTCTTGTGAGGAAGAACGACGTAATGATACAGTGCAAAATCAATTCAAAACACTGATACACTTAAAACAATGTCAAATAAAGACAAATGTCCATAAAGACCAACTAATTAAGCATATGCTTAAAATAATATTACACTGAAAATAGTATGAAAAATATTTAAAATACTATGTAAGAAAATATTAAAATGCTCAAAAAGGAAAATGGGAGAAGTAAAAATATAATATGTGACAACTGTAAAATATCTTATCTCTCGAGGAAGGAAGTTCTGAAAAATGTTTACACTGGCTTGAAACACTCTTTGTATGAACTATCTTTAAAATATACACTATCTTAAAAAATACTTATTTTTGCATACATTACCTTAAGACATATAACCATGTAACATTATCTCTCAACATTCTCTTTATCCTGGTACACATTACCTTACAAGGAAAATTATCTTGAAAATTGCATTCAGAACTATAAATTATATTCTGCTGATACACAATAGTTTCCCCTAAACACTATCTCTTAACACATTACATTTGAAGAACATCTTACCATGAAACAAATTAATTTTGAGGAAGGTAATTTCTGTAAATATATACACCCATGCAACACCTCCTTCCTGGGGAAGACGGCTCATGAGACTGTTTGTATACACTATCTTGAAACATAAAACATATAGCTCTGTGAAATACCTTCCTTTCAGTAGCACACAATACATGTAATAAACATAAGACTACCTTGCAACACTCATGTACTTCCTCTCGGTGAAGTAAATAAACAATTTCAAGAAACACTATCTTCATTTATATTTTATCTTCTGAGGAAGATACTCCTGGAAATTGCGATGGAATAGTTCAAACTAACACGATGTACTGATCAAGTTTAAACTCTTCCCTAAGGATCAGAAAATTGAACTTATTCTTAGAATATTGACGTTACAGTTAACAACAATACAAAGTTATCTGTAAGAGTGAAAAAAAAAATTTGATAACATTGCAAAGAATATATCAATTAAAAATACTATGATAACATCGTTGAAATGCAATTGCATCAGTATAATATGAGAAAGCCAAGAAGCTATTTTGTATGGGAAAAGTAAATCTTATGAAAAAAATGACCTTGAATAGCTAAAAAAAAAAATATGCTCTCCTTGTTGGCATTTTATGTGAATAATGACAAAATATGATAAAATTTAATCAGACTAAAAAATGAACTTAATTATGTAATGTGATAGAAATATGGTAATGACGGATAAAAGTATATAGAGAGAAAATAGGAGAGGCGGAGTTCCAAGAGCGAGAGGCTCACCTGATGCAAATAATATCATATCTTCAACACGAGAGAGAGAGAAAAAAAAAAAAGAAATTAAATAATTGTAACATGGAACGTGGATTAACGCAAGTTGCCATAAAATCTAGTAAAGTCAGGAACCCATGAGCTAGTCATGCATACATAACATCTTGACTTAAAAAATGCAAGATATTTTAAAATATATATGGAAACATTATTTAAAGAAGGAAGATTTATATTAGAGAAGTTGGAGGGCAGAGAAGAGGGAGGGAAAGGAACAGGAAAAAGAAAGGGGTAGTGGGTAAATAGATGAAGATAATTGGGTTCAGGTAAATGCATGTCGACCTCGCTTTTAAGATTCTCCCCTAGGAAATTGTTGCCTTGGACGGGACAAAATTATCTGAGGGTGGCAGTGAAGAAGGGAGAGCAAGGGAAGTGGGTGGTGGCAGGACTGTGCATTGCAGGGCAGAGTGCGACACAGTAGGGCTGATGAGCAATGTACGGGAAAGAAAATGTGTAATATAAGAGAGAAATACCGAAACTAAAAAATATAGAGTACAGATAATGAAAATTGAATGAATTTTGGCGGTAGAGTAAGATGGGTGAGTATACATAGAAGACTAAGTCACAATCCTCTCACAAGACACATGTCATCTGCTGGGTGCACGTGCACGTTCTCCAGTGGGGTACCAAAGTGTTGGTAGATCCATGAATACAAAAGAAAATTGACTTGTCACTCTGTGATAAGCCATAACACGTTAATTCATACTACTTTTGTGCGTTAATTACCAGTTTTCAAAGGCCCTGGTCGATAGACACTTCGCTTGTTTTGTGTCTACTCACCTATTTGTACTCACCTACATGTGGTTGCAGGGTTGATTCACAGCTCCTTGCCTCGCCTCTTCGCTGGTTGCAACTAGGTCCACTCTCTCCTAGCTTGTGCATACGTGTGTGGAGATGGGGAGAGGGGGAAGGTAAAAGGGGCGAGCTGGGTAATGAGGAAAAATAACCTCATCATAAAGGTGACTGTGTTGGTGTTTGTAAAGATTATGAAATTTAGTGCTAATATTGGCCTTAGTCACATGATGACTGGCTTACTGGAGCCTCTGGTTACATGATGACTGGCTTACTGGAGCCTCTGGTTACATGATGACTGGCTTACTGGAGCCTCTGGTTACATGATGACTGGCTTACTGGAGCCTCTGGTTACATGATGACTGGCTTACTGGAGCCTCTGGTTACATGATGACTGGCTTACTGGAGCCTCTGGTTACATGATGACTGGCTTACTGGACATGATGACTGGCTCTGGTTACATGATGACTGGCTTACTGGAGCCTCTGGTTACATGATGACTGACTCTGGTTACATGATGACTGGCTTACTGGAGCCTCTGGTTACATGATGACTGGCTTACTGGAGCCTCTGGTTACATGATGACTGACTTACTGGAGCCTCTGGTTACATGATGACTGGCTTACTGGAGCCTCTGGTTACATGATGACTGGCTTACTGGAGCCTCTGGTTACATGATGACTGGCTTACTGGAGCCTCTGGTTACATGATGACTGGCTTACTGGAGCCTCTGGTCACATGATGACTGGCTTACTGGAGCCTCTGGTTACATGATGACTGGCTTACTGGAGCCTCTGGTTACATGATGACTGGCTTACTGGAGCCTCTGGTCACATGATGACTGGCTTACTGGAGCCTCTGGTTACATGATGACTGGCTTACTGGAGCCTCTGGTTACATGATGACTGGCTTACTGGAGCCTCTGGTCACATGATGACTGGCTTACTGGAGCCTCTGGTCACATGATGACTGGCTTACTGGAGCCTCTGGTTACATGATGACTGGGTTACTGGAACCTCTGGTCACATGATGACTGACTTACTAGAGTTTCTTGTTATAAGAACATAAGATGGAACACTGCAGCAGGCCTACTGGCCCATGCAGGGCAGGTCCATGTCAACCCCCAGCTTAGACCAATGGCCCACGCAGTCAGGTCACCTCCACTTCAGGAAGGAGCACGGCATCTGACCCCGCAGCACCAGCTAGTCAGGTCCAACTCACACCCACCCACACCCACTCATGTATTTATCTAATCAATTTTTAAAACTACACAACGTCTTAGCTTCTATGACGGTGCTCGGGAGTTTGTTCCACTCATCCACAACTCTATTACCAAACTAGTGCTTTCCTATATCCTTTCTGAATCTGAATTTTTCCAGCCTAAAACCATTGCTGCGAGTCCTGTCTATGCTAGATATTTTTAGCACGCTATTTACATCCCCATTATTCAATTCTGTTTGCCATTTATACACCTCAATCATATATTCCCTAATTCTACCCCTTTCTAGAGAGTGCAGATTCAGGGCCCTCAGCCTGTCCTCATAGGGAAGATTTCTGATACATGGGATCATCTTTGTCATCCTCCTCTGTACGTTTTCCAGTGCATTTATATCCATTCTGTAATACGGTCACCAGAACTGTGCAACATAATCTAACCAAGGATGTATAGAGTTGAAGAACAACCTGAGGACTTCTATTACTTATGCTTCTTGATATGAAGCCAAGGATTCTGTTAGCTTTATTGCGAACACTTAAGTACTGTTGTCGTGGCTTCAGGTTACTGCTAACCATAACTCCAAAATCCTTTTTGCAGTCAGTAATATTAAGATCTACATTTAGTTTATATGTGGCATGCCTATTATCCTTTCCAACATTTAGAACTTTGCATTTGTCTATATTAAACTGCATCTGCCACTTCTCCGACCACTGCATCAGTCTATTCAAATCATCCTGGAGTGCTCTAGTGTCCTCCTTAGAATGAATTTGACGGCCTATTGTGGTGTCATCAGCAAATTTGCTTATGTCGCTATTTATTCCTTCATCTATGTCGTTTATGTAAAATTGTGAACAACTAGGTGCCCAACACTGACCCCTGTGGAACACCGCTTGTGACGTGCCTCCATTCCGATTTCTCCCCATTTATGCAAACTCTCTACTGCCTATTTGTCAACCATGCCTCTACCCAGGAAAAAATTTCTCCTCCTATTCCGTGTGCTTTAAGTTTCCTCAGTAGCCTCTGATATGGAACTCTGTCAAAAGCCTTACTGAAGTCCTTATATATAATATCATATTCAGTACCATGATCTACCTCCTTAAATACCTTAGTGAGAAAAGTTAGTAAATTCGTAAGACAGGAACGCCCCTTTAAAACCGTGTTGAGATTCATTAATCAGTTTATGCCTTTCAAGATGGTTATGAATTGCCTGGGCAATTATTGATTCCATAAATTTTTCCACTATGGAGGTAAGGCTTATTGGTCTATAGTTCGATGCTAAGGACCTGTTACCCGCCTTGTAGATAGGTATTACATTTGCCATTTTCCACATTTCTGGCACTATGCCAGTTTGTAGTGATATGTTGAAAAGATTTGCCAAAGGTTTGCTAAGTTCCTCTTTACATTCCTTTAAAACTCTTGCAAACAATTCATCAGGGCCTGTCGATTTGTTAGGTTTTAATTTCTCTATTTGTCTGAGGACCATGTCACTAGTTACCCCAATCGTGCATAGTTTATTATCGTCCTGTTCTACATAATTTTTTATTTCTGGAATTTCGCTAGTATTTTCCTGGGTAAAAACTGAGAGGAAGTAAGCATTGAAAATTTCACACATATCCATATCACTGTCAATGATTTGACATAAGTTATTCTTAAGTGGGCCTATCTTGTCCCTAATCTTACTTCTGTATACCTGAAAAAGCCATTTTGGGTTAGTCTTCGAGTCCCTTGCGACCTTAGCCTCATAATCCCTTGTAGCTTCTCTTATTCCTTTTTTTTTATTTCTCTCTTTAACTGAATATATTGATTTCTTAACTGCCTATCCCCTATTTTGATATGCGTATATATACCTCTCTTTTGGCCAATGAGATGTTTTATTCTATTGTTCATCCATTTGGGATCATTTTTGTTACATCTAATTTCCCTACTCAGAACAAAAGTTGTTTGGGTAGTTAGAACTATGCTCTGAAAAACGTCATATTGGCAACCAACACCACCTACCTGACCCATAATCAGGTCATCCCAATTTAGCCCACCCAGGTAATTTCTCAGTGCCATGAAATCGGCCAAGCGGAAGTCTGGGACAGAGACTTGATTGCAGTTATCTGGGTAACTCCATGATACATTGAAAATAAGTGATTTGTGATCGCTTTCCCCAAGCTCATCATTAATCTCAAGATTATTAATTAGTGATTCTTTGTTGGCAAGAACTAAGTCAAGCAGGTTGCTTCTTTACAGTCTTCAACTTGCTGAGTGTAAATTTAACCTAATCATTTTACTTCAGTCAAGAGAACCAAGTATGAGAGCTGAATATACGTAATATATTCATATTACGTTGTATATGCTTTCTTTTATTTCTTAATAGTTCTTATATGGGTTATTATTTTAAATGTGTTTCATCTCGTCTTTTAGATCTCCAACTTTGATATTGACTTGGAACGACGTTTTATGACCAACAGGGGTTTACGGCAAGTTTTAAAAAAGATATCAGAATAATTTAAATACCAGTGTATTAAAACTGACGTGTTGTGGCACTCGCGACGTGTTACTCTGTCATGACAGGCTACTTCTTCCTGGCACTGATGACACGAGCAGAGAGAGAGAGAGAGAGAGAGAGAGAGAGAGAGAGAGAGGCCAGCATCCTTACAATCCTTGATTTGTTTCATGGGGTGATGCATTAGTGCTGGTGTTGGTCTCTTGGTCAAAGGAATTCAAGGAACTGGAAGTGACTTAACCTTTCTAGGATTGCACTTATTTAATCTGCTTAGCAGACACTATAGAAACTTGACAGGTTAAATACTTCTGAGTCATTATAATGTAAATAAATGACTATGAACTGACAGATGGTGACAAAAAGACACTTTCAACAAAAGAAAAAAAAGTTTTTAATGCAAAATTTCATTAATTAGACTTACTGATGAACATGATGAAGCTCCAGTGGTTGATACATCATATTATTATAATGGTTATAATAAGTTATAATCAGAGATGGACTTAAACAAGTTGTAGGTTCACCAGTGGAATGTGTTGTAAACTTGGTATTCGTTTTTTTTCAGTGGTGTCTGTGTCATGCTTCAAGGTTGTTAGTAGTTCTAAATCATTATTTTCTGAAAATGACGATTTATATTTTACTTTTTGCTCTGTATATTGTCAACATGTGCGTGTCACGGGTCACTTCCCACTCGCTTTAGGGTCACGACCTTTGTCGTGACCCAAGACACAACTGCCTCATGTTACAAGCTGGATATTCATTCAGAGTTTACTTAGTCTGACGAAGAAAATTCTTGAGATTATGCTGTGAGCGATAGCCTCTTTGTTGTTACTTTTTGTAACGTAGTTATTACGTTACGTAAAAATAAATGCTGGCGCCTAGGGGGTAGCTTGTCCCTTCACAAAAAAGCGTTAATTAAATGGCCAGTATTTATATTTATTATAAGGACATAAAAACTAAATGTACAAAAATATAACTATATTAATTGTAAACTTACATATATAACCTACTTTCTACATGTTACACTAACTCACTAGCAGTGGTATGAGTTAAAACATATATGATGAATGGTTTGAAAAACCGACAAGTTGAAGATTGAGACACTTATGCAGCATATGGTAATCTTTATTCAGGAAACGTTTCGCCACACAGTGGCTTCATCAGTCCAATACAAAGAGGAAGGCATAAGGAGAGGAGGAGTATGAGGTAATCAGTCCCTCAGCCTGGAGTCGATGTGTTCAGTCCATTCTACAAGATTGATGGACTGAACACATCGATATGAACTGATTACCTCATACTGGGGACTCACTGTGTGGCGAAACGTTTCCTGAATAAAGATTACACATAAGTGTCCCCAAAACATTATAAACTGCTCAGGGCTCTTAGCCTGCAGACAAAACATTATTATCTGTACTCTTCACTACACCGGCTCCTGCACACTAGGGCGTTACAGGTAAAATTAGGTGAGTACACACAAAAATTATTAACCAACCTATGGCATAAACTTACTCAAGATCACCTCTTCCTGCTTACACAAACACCAAATCATGACGTTTTATGACGTCTTGCTCCAAGAGCCGCTCTTCCAGTACTGCCACACACACACACCTCACCTGCTACTGTCCTATCCTGGCTACTCTTCTGGACTAAAACGTGTCTGGTTTCAGAACAAAAGGTTAGGTTAGGTAAGGTTCGTCAGGAAACAGGACAAATTTTTCCTGACGCGGGTCTTAGTCAGATGATGACCCGCCGTTTAAGCTTTTGGTCATCTGACCGAGGCCTTCCGCTGGCTTACCGGCCAATCCCTTTAAAAATTATGGTCAGTTATAACCGTTTAGTTATCAGAACAAAACCAGTAAACTGACATTATATATACAACCTTTCTTATACGCATATTTTCTACAATAACCTGCGTAATACCTATTTACAGTTACAGGAATGAAACAATGTTTTGGTGTCCCGTTTTCAGTTTTTAGTCTATGGTATATATTGCTAAATTTTCAGTGGGTGAAGTAGTTCAGCTCAGACATAATATTTTAGTAGTTTATCAGACTTATCCAGTAGTAATATTAGTCACTGTTTTTTTTTGTTGCTGTTGTTTATTGCTTCTATTTGTTAATTAAGATTTTCTTCATTTTATTAGACTGGTTATAAATGACCATAATTTTTAAAGGGGTGGACCGGTAAGCCAGAGGAAGGCCTCGGTCAGATGACCAAAAGCTCCAAAGGCGGGTCATCATCTGACTAAGACCCGCGTCAGGAAACATTTGTCCTGTTTCCTGACGAACCTTACCTAACCTAACCTTCATTTTATTAATGGTGCTAAGTAATCTTCCTGCTTCATTTTCTTTCATTATATTATTTTAAACTAGGCTACCGGATCTCTATTGCTAATATTCTCGTGGTCCCTATCGTACCTGCTCTTAAAGCTAAGTATAAAGTGTGCCTTCACTTGTCATCGAGATCATTTCACTTTCCAACCACTCAGAGACTGAAGAAATACTTCCTGATATCCTTGTGACTGAATATGGTACAAAATATCGACAGGCTGGTAAGGCACATGTGCAACGTTTCACCTACACAGTAGGCTTCTTAAGTCAGGTACAGAAAAGTTGGTAGAAGCAGTAGAGATGTGAAGACGATGTAATCAGTCCATTACCCTTGAAGACGTAGCTTTGAGGTGGTTAGTCCCTTAACCTGGAGAAGAGTATTGTTCCATAGTCTGAAACAATGTTACACAGTGTTACACAATGTTATACATTGTTACACAATGTTAACATTGTTCCAGACTATGGAACAAATACTCTCCTCCAGGCTGAGGGACTGACCACCTCAAAACTACACCTTCAAGAGTAATGAACTGATTACATCGTCTTCACATCTCTATTGCTTCTACAAACTTTTTTGTACTCGACTGATGAAGCCTACTGTGTATACTTGAAGCATACCTGGAGAGGGTTTCGGGGGTCAACGGTCCCGCGGCCCGGTCTGAGACCAGGCCTCATGGTTGATCAGAGTCTGATCAACCAGGCTGTTGCTGTTGGCTTCACGCAACCCGACGTACGAACCACAGCCGGGCTGGTCAAGTATTGACTTTAGGTGCCTGTCCAGCGCCTTCTTGAAGACAGCCAGGGGTTTATTGGTAATCCCTTTTACGTATGCTGGGAGGTAGTTGAACAGTCTTGGGCCCCTCACACTTATTGTGTTGTCTCTTATCGTGCTAGTGACACCCCTGCTTTTCATTGTGGGGATGTTGCATCGTCTACCGAGTCTTTTGCTTTCGTAGGAAGTGATTTTCATATGCAAGTTTGGTACTAATCCCTTTAGGATTTTTCCAAGTGTATATAATCATGTATCTCTCTCGCCTGAGTTCTAGGGAGTACAGGTTGAGAAACTTCGAACGTTCCCAGTAATTTAGGTGGTTTATCGAAGTTATGTGTGACGTGAAGGTTCTCTGTACATTTTTTAGGTCAGCAATTTCGCCTGCCTTGAAAGGTGCTGTTAGTGTGCAGCAATATTCCAGCCTAGATAGAACAAGCGACCTGAAGAGTGTCAGCATGGGCTTGGCATCCCTGGGTTTGAAGGTTCTCATTATCCATCCAGTCATTTTTCTAGCAGATGTGATTGATACAGTGTTGTGGTCTTTGAAAATGAAATCCTCTGACATTATCACTCCCAGGTCTTTTACATTAGTTTTTTTGCTCTATTTTGTGGTTAGAATTTGCTTTATACTCCGATATAGTATTAATTTCCTCACGTTTTCCATATCGGAATAGTTGAAATTTCTCATCAACGAATTTTATATTGCTTTCTGCGGCCCATTTAAAGATTTGGTTGTCCACCTGGAGTGTTGCAGTGTCTTCAATGGAGGGCACTATCATGCATATTCGGGTGTCATCTGCAAAGGAAGACACGGTACTGTGGCTTACAGCACTGTCTATGTCAGATATGAGGACGAGGAACAGGATGGGAGAGAGTACTGTGCCTTGTGGAACAGCTTTTCACAGTAGCCGCCTCAGACTTTTCTCTGTTTACTATTATTCTTTGTGTTCTATTTGTTAGGAAATTATAGATCCATCTACCAGCTTTTCCTGTTATTCCTTTATCACACATTTTATACTCTATTACACCGTGGTCACACTTGTCAAAGGCTTTTGCAAAGTTTTTGTATACTACATCTGCACTTTGTCTTCTAGAGCATCCAAGACGTTGTCATAGTGGTCCAGTAATTGGGACCATGTTACCCTGGGTTGTGTAATTGATGAGTATCTAGATGAGTGGCGATCTTGCTTCTTAGAACTCTTTCAAAGATTTATGTGATATGGGATGTTAGTGCTATCGGTCTGTAGTTCTTTGCTATTGCTTTACTGCCCCCTTTGTGGAGTGGGGCTATGTCTGTTGTTCTTAGCAGCTGTGGGATGATCCCTGTGTCCATGCTGCTTCTCCATAGGATGAACACGGAGTTCCGTAAGTCTGGACCTGGGCCAGAGTGCATGGGCATGTCATTTATCGCCTTTTCAAAGTCATTTGGCGTCAGGATTATATCAGATAAGTTTGAATCTACCAAATTCTGTCTCGATCATAAAAAATTCATTTAGGTCTTCGACTCTCAGTCTGGTTAGAGACTCGCTAAAATCCGTGTCATGTTGGGACTTGAATAACTCACTCATTTCCTTGCTGTCATCTGTGTAGGACGGACCCATCTCGTCTAAGGAGGGGCCCAATACTGAATGTTATTCTCGACTTAGATTTGGTATAAGAAAAGAAATATTTGGGATTTCTTTCAATTTCATTTATGACTTTTAGCTCTTCCCGCTTTTCTTGACTCCTATAAAATTCCTTTAGCTTAAGTTCGAAGTTTATTTCTCTGACCAGTTCTTCCCTTCGTATTACAGATATATTGCCCTCTTTTAGTCGCTTTGTTATTCTTTGCCTTCGCCTGTATAGGGAGCGCCTTTTACTTTCTAGTTTACATCTTAGGCGAAACGTTTCGGAATATAGATAACTAACTGTTGCACATGTGTCTTACCATCCCTGCGATTCATCTGCGTTTTTAACTTCCAGCTGTGACCCAGAGTTCCTGTTTATCTCTCAAGCATGCTATATCTGTCCAGTATCAGTTCCCCTGAATATTTTGTATATTGTTATCATGTTTTTCCTGATTCTTCTGTCCTCCAGGGTCTATATTTATTTCCCGTAGCCTCTGCTCGTAGCTCCTGCCACTTAGCTCAGGAATAATCCTTCGTTACTTGCTTCTGCACTTTCTTCATTTTCTTAACACTTTTTTTTCAGGTGAGGGTTCCACACTGGTGCTACGCACTCCAAGATGGGCCCATTTTCAAAACTTTATTTTTCATATACACTTTTTTAAAATTCCTAGTTGTTTCAGCACTTTCTAATTCCTCCTTAATGCATTCCATTGGTCAACCACTCTTTAACAAGAAAAAATTTCTACCATCTTTTCCACTTCAATTTTTACAGGTACTAAGAAATCTTTATCTGTTATTTCAAGTATTTTGAAAACCTTGAACGTGGTTATCATGTCTCTTCTCTTCCTTCCCTCAGCCAATATGGACAACTTCAATGTTTAGAACCTTTCATCGTACTTCATATTGCTCAACTCTGACAGCTCTTCTTCGAACATTTTCTAACATATCTGTGTGTTTTCTCAGATGTGGCAACCACACTACCCTGGAAAAGCCATCATTTGTGGCACTTTTCTCAGATGGCTTTTCGAATATAAATGCAAAACTTGTTATTGATGTAAAAGGTCTTCTTCGTCTCTTTTTCTTTTTTTTTAGAATACTGGCACAATGTATGTCATTTTTCATTTATCTGCTGTTAATTTATCTTCCTGTAGGGAAATCTCAAAAAAATTCCAAAACGGATTGCATAATTATCCTACATTTTTTTTTTAAAACCCGAAGTGTTATTCCGTTGGGTCCTATTGCTTTATCAGCCTTCAATTATAATTTCTTTACTCCTTTATTTCAACATCCTGCAAATCAGCTGTCTGTCTGAGATTTAAATCAGCTACAATAAAAATATATTCTCTCGTGAACACAGTTCACTGTAACATCAAACATTTTCTCCTCTTCTAAGTAAGTTCGTCATCATCATTTATTCTTGTATTTTGTCTTTAACATTTAGTTTACATTTTGACAACTTAAATAAGATTTGTTCTTGTTTACTATTTTCTTTTCAAAGTTACTTCATCTCTACTTACATTTTGTATATTAATTTTATATATTAAATTTTAACATTCTTGAATCTCTGACAATTTTCTTGATTTCCTGATTTTTTAACACCTTCCACTAAGCCTTTTTTTTTTATTTTCCTTTTACATTTTATTTTGAGAATAAACAATTTAATTCTCTTTTCATAAATGCTACAAAAATTTTTGTAGAAGTTATTTATGTCTGTCCTCTGAAATATGTTATTCCATTTAATTTTTCCAAAATACTGCTTTAGAGAATAAGTAATTCCCTCTATTATAATCTAGTTGTTCCAGCTTATGAATTTCTGTTGCGTCTCCTAAGTTAAGCTGAATATATTATTTCCAAGAAAATTTCCAAGCGTCACTTTAAATAGTTTGTTGAAATTTTTTCTCCTGTTTGAACAAATACAAAATGTACTATTGAAGGTATGTTGTCTTCTTTCATTTTTGTCACTTAATTTACATGTTGCTATATAAAGAAAATTTTCATTATATGAAGGAAATCTATTAATTGTGTATATCTACTTCCATCTTCACAGGCTGCCTAATTTATTTCACTCTTCATTACTAGTTTCCTAAATATATCACGTAACACCTCATGTATCCTATCCAACTTTTCTCTTTCCCAAGTATTATTAAATGGTGGGTTATATACATTTACTTCTAAGAGTTTTTAATCTTTATTTTGTATTCTTATCACCCTAATTTTGAATCTCTTTAGTATTTTGAACTTCAGTTTCCATCACTTGAAGACAATCTGTTACCAATAAAGCCGATCATCCTCCTATCTTCCTAATTCTCTCTCTTTTCTACACTCACCAATTCCGTCATATAAACCTCATTTTAAAAATTGCTTTCTAGTTTGATTTTAGTTAGACAAATTTAATCAAATTTCTCCTCATTTATATCCATAAGTTTTAATCTTCTTGAGATTACAACATCTACAGTATATTAGTGCAAAAAAAAAAAAAAAAAAAAAAAAACTTCCATTGGTTTCAGTAATGATACCTATTAAATGATTATCTTGAGAAACCATTTTATAGGTCTCACGGGCTTGTTATACTGTATAATAATAAAACTTCTTTTATTCCTCACTTCATTAAACTTCTAAAGGTTACATTTCCACGCTGTCCGTCTTTGAAAGACGTCGTCTAATCTGTACATTGTTAGGGCTTTCCAATTTATTTATGTACCTATGTTTAAGATTCTTGCTTTACGTCACAATTTGTTCTTATAAGGTGAAATCATCAATGAATTTTGTCATCTCATTTATGTGTTGCTCTTCCTCTCTGATTCTTTGTTTTTATCTCTCTCATCAAAGTCCATCAATAACCTAGAGTTATATTCAATCTCACTTTTTAACTTTTTGACTGATATCGGCTGCTAGTAAATACTTCAGCTAACCCGACCTGTTGCTCAGTCTCTGCCTTTCTCAGAGTGTCTCAAGACTGTCTTCAATTTAAGATTTATGTTCTTACATCTTTTCTCCTCTTACATTTTCAGAACTTTCTTGTACTGGCTGCTCTCGCTCTTCTAATTCACTCTTCTGTTTAGCTGTTCCTGAATAACCATTCTATATTTTATCTTTGTACTCTACTAAGGCTCTAATTTCCTTCTCTATAAGATCTTTATTTCAATCATTTTATGATCCATCGCCTATTTATTCTTGATTATCTCAGCTTGCTTACTTGATGTCTTCTGTGCTTCCTGTAAGGAGGTCTTATTTTAAAGTTGTGTTTTCTTATTAAATCAGTCTATTAATCCTTCTTGCCTTCCTTGATTTTGTTCAGTTTTAGTCTTTTTTGTCCATCCATCTACTAGTTGTTTTGTCTGCTGGTGTATAAGTATAGCTATGCTTAGATCCGGTGATTTTTTTTTTATTATTATCACACTGGCCGATTCCCACCAAGGTAGGGTGGCCCGAAAAAGAAAAACTTTCACCATCATTCACTCCATCACTGTCTTGCCAGAAGGGTACTTTACACTACAGTTTTTAAACTGCAACATTAACACCCCTCCTTCAGGGTGCAGGCACTGTACTTCCCATCTCCAGGACTCAAGTCCGGCCTGCCGGTTTCCCTGAACCCCTTCATAAATGTTACTTTGCTCACATTCCAACAGCACGTCAAGTATTAAAAACCATTTGTCTCCATTCACTCCTATCAAACACGCTCACGCATGCCTGCTGGAAGTCCAAGCCCCTCGCACACAAAACCTCCTTTACCCCCTCCCTCCAACCTTTCCTACGCCGACCCCTACCCCGCCTTCCTTCCACTACAGACTGATACACTCTTGAAGTTATTCTGTTTCGCTCCATTCTCTCCACATGTCCGAACCACCTCAACAACCCTTCCTCAGCCCTCTGGACAACAGTTTTGGTAATCCCGCACCTCCTCCTAACTTCCAAACTACGAATTCTCTGCATTATATTCACACCACACATTGCCCTCAGACATGACATCTCCACTGCCTCCAGCCTTCTCCTCGCTGCAACATTCATCACCCATGCTTCACACCCATATAAGAGCGTTGGTAAAACTATACTCTCATACATTCCCCTCTTTGCCTCCAAGGACAAAGTTCTTTGTCTCCAGAGACTCCTAAGTGCACCACTCACCCTTTTCACCTCATCTTTCATAGACCCATCCGCTGACACGTCCACTCCCAAATATCTGAATACATTCACCTCCTCCATACTCTCTCCCTCCAATCTGATATCCAATCTTTCATCGCCTAATCTTTTTGTTATCCTCATAACCTTACTCTTTCCTGTATTCACTTTCAATTTTCTTCTTTTGCACACCCTACCAAATTCATCCACCAATCTCTGCAACTTCTCTTCAGAATCTCCCAAGAGCACAGTGTCATCAGCGAAGAGCAACTGTGACAACTCCCACTTTATGTGTGATTCTTTATCTTTTAACTCCACGCCTCTTGCCAAGACCCTCGCATTTACTTTTCTTACAACCCCATCTATAAATATATTAAACAACCACGGTGACATCACACATCCTTGTCTAAGGCCTACTTTTACTGGGAAATAATTTCCCTCTTTCCTATGTACTCTAACTTGAGCCTCACTATCCTCGTAAAAACTCTTCACTGCTTTCAGTAACCTACCTCCTACACCATACACTTGCAACATCTGCCACATTGCCCCCCTATCCACCCTGTCATACGCCTTTTCCAAATCCATAAATGCCACAAAGACCTCTTTAGCCTTATCTAAATACTGTTCACTTATATGTTTCACTGTAAACACCTGGTCCACACACCCCCTACCTTTCCTAAAGCCTCCTTGTTCATCTGCTATCCTATTCTCCGTCTTACTCTTAATTCTTTCAATAATAACTCTACCATACACTTTGCCAGGTATACTCAACAGACTTATCCCCCTATAATTTTTGCACTCTCTTTTATCCCCTTTGCCTTTATACAAAGGAACTATGCATGCTCTCTGCCAATCCCTAGGTGCCTTACCCTCTTCCATACATTTATTAAATAATTGCACCAACCACTCCAAAACTATATCCCCAGCTGCTTTTAACATTTCTATCTTTATCCCATCAATCCCGGCTGCCTTACCCCCTTTCATTTTACCTACTGCCTCACGAACTTCCCCCACACTCACAACTGGCTCTTCCTCACTCCTACAAGATGTTATTCCTCCTTGTCCTATACACGAAATCACAGCTTCCCTATCTTCATCAACATTTAACAATTCCTCAAAATATTCCCTCCATCTTCCCAATACCTCTAACTCTCCATTTAATAACTCTCCTCTCCTATTTTTAACTGACAAATCCATTTGTTCTCTAGGCTTTCTTAACTTGTTAATCTCACTCCAAAACTTTTTCTTATTTTCAACAAAATTTGTTGATAACATCTCACCCACTCTCTCATTTGCTCTCTTTTTACATTGCTTCACCACTCTCTTACCCTCTCTCTTTTTCTCCATATACTCTTCCCTCCTTGCATCACTTCTACTTTGTAAAAACTTCTCATATGCTAACTTTTTCTCCCTTACTACTCTCTTTACATCATCATTCCACCAATCGCTCCTCTTCCCTCCCGCACCCACTTTCCTGTAACCACAAACTTCTGCTGAACACTCTAACACTACATTTTTAAACCTACCCCATACCTCTTCGACCCCATTGCCTATGCTCTCATTAGCCCACCATCTATCCTCCAATAGCTGTTTATATCTTACCCTAACTGCCTCCTCTTTTAGTTTATAAACCTTCACCTCTCTCTTCCCTGATGCTTCTATTCTCCTTGTATCCCATCTACCTTTTACTCTCAGTGTAGCTACAACTAGAAAGTGATCTGATATCTGATATCCGGTGATCTCTGTATTAATGTAAATAATGAACCACTATTTGTGTGTGTGTGTGTGTGTGTGTGTGTGTGTGTGTGTGTGTGTGTGTGTGTGTGTGTGTGTGTGTGTGTGTGTGTGTGTGTGTGTGTGTGTGTGTGTGTGTGTGTGTGTGTGTGTGTGTGTGTGTGTGTGTGTGTGCGCGCGCTCGCTCGCGCATTCCTAAGTGAGTCGAGGCCAACACAGAAAAAATAACATTGTTCACGTGAGAGCTGAAATAAATTACTCTAAAATAATGAGCACTGCTAGTCGCGTGTGAAAAAATCATTGAACAGTGCGTGATGAACTACCACCAGTCACTGAGTGGCAGTGGTTGATGAACTACCACCAGTCATTGAGTGGCAGTGGTTGATGAACTACCACCAGTCACTGAGTGGCAGTGGGAATGAACTACACCAGTCACTGAGTGGCAGTGGTTGATGAACTACCACCAGTCACTGAGTGGCAGTGGGAATGAACTACCACCAGTCACTGAGTGGCAGTGGTTGATGAACTATCACCAGTCACTGAGTGGCAGTGGGAATGAACTACCACTAGTCACTGAGTGGCAGTGGTTGATGAACTACCACCAGTCACTGAGTGGCAGTGGTTGATCAACTACCACCAGTCACTGAGTGGCAGTGGATGATGAACTATCACCAGTCACTGAGTGGCAGTGGGAATGAACTACCACTAGTCACTGAGTGGCAGTGGGAATGAACTACACCAGTCACTGAGTGGCAGTGGTTGATGAACTACCACCAGTCACTGAGTGGCAGTGATTGATGAACTACCACCAGTCACTGAGTGGCAGTGGTTGATGAACTACCACCAGTCACTGAGTGGCAGTGGGAATGAACTACCACCAGTCACTGAGTGGCAGTGGGAATGAACTACACCAGTCACTGAGTGGCAGTGGTTGATGAACTACCACCAGTCACTGAGTGGCAGTGGTTGATGAACTACCACCAGTCACTGAGTGGCAGTGGGAATGAACTACCACCAGTCACTGAGTGGCAGTGGTTGATGAACTACCACCAGTCACTGAGTGGCAGTGGTTGATGAACTACCACCAGTCACTGAGTGGCAGTGGTTGATGAACTACCACCAGTCACTGAGTGGCAGTGGTTGATGAACTATCACCAGTCACTGAGTGGCAGTGGGAATGAACTACCACCAGTCACTGAGTGGCAGTGGGAATGAACTACACCAGTCACTGAGTGGCAGTGGTTGATGAACTACCACCAGTCACTGAGTGGCAGTGGGAATGAACTACCACCAGTCACTGAGTGGCAGTGGTTGATGAACTACCACCAGTCACTGAGTGGCAGTGGTTGATGAACTACCACCAGTCACTGAGTGGCAGTGGTTGATGAACTATCACCAGTCACTGAGTGGCAGTGGGAATGAACTACCACCAGTCACTGAGTGGCAGTGGGAATGAACTACACCAGTCACTGAGTGGCAGTGGTTGATGAACTACCACCAGTCACTGAGTGGCAGTGGGAATGAACTACCACCAGTCACTGAGTGGCAGTGGGAATGAACTACCACCAGTCACTGAGTGGCAGTGGGAATGAACAACCACCAGTCACTGAGTGGCAGTGGGAATGAACAACCACCAGTCACTGAGTGGCAGTGGGAATGAACAACCACCAGTCACTGAGTGGCAGTGGGAATGAACAACCACCAGTCACTGAGTGGCAGTGGGAATGAACTACCGCCAGTCACTGAGTGGCAGTGGGAATGAACCACCGCCAGTCACTGAGTGGCAGTGGTTGATGAACTACCACCAGTCACTGAGTGGCGCTAAGGAATGAACTTCCACTAGTCATTGAGTGGCAGTGGTTGAAGGTCACGTTATAAGGTAAACAGCAAGAGTATGTGAGAAACTCCCAGGCTGAGGTCATGGGTCAAGTGACAGTGATCAGCGAGCGAGGGAGTGTGAAGATCACAGGTCACTCCACGAAGGATACTGGTTATAAGATCACAGGTCACGCAACGAGGGATACTAGGTAGATCACAAGTTACATAGCGTCTAATGCAGGTTAGAGGTTAGGTCAAGAAAGATTTGTCAGGAAACTGGACAAGTGTTTCCTGACAGGTTAGAGACGATCACAAATTGCACCACCCGGGACACAGCCTAGATCACAGGTTATGACACAGGATATACTGGAAGAAAGCATTCATTACCAAACTAGTCCTCTGTCAGATGGCCAATTAGAGCAGAGTTCCGCGAATAGCAACAGCCTGATTCACGATATAATCAACAGGCCTAGTCTTAGACTGGGCTGCTATGGTAGAACCCTGGAAATCGGCACTGGCACTGGACAAGCACCTAAAGTCGGTTCCTGACTAGCCGGGCTGTGGCTCGTACGTTGGTTTGCGTGCAGCCAGCAGTAACAGCCTGGTTGATCAGGCTCTGATCCACCAGGAGGCCTGGTCACAGACCGGGCCGCGGGGGCGTTGACCCCCGGAACTCTCTCCAGGTAAACTCCAGGTAATAGGTATGTCATAAACGCTATCTAGATGTAAGTTACCATGAAGCTACACATGGTGTACACAGGAGGAGACTGTCCCTTGCGTGCAGGTAAATGTTGGTTGGAGAAAAATGTGCTCGTATAATATTTAGCACAGGTGTTGACCAGTCGGCACAACACCTTTTGATTAGGAATAATGTTTTAAAACCGACATACATACTGGTAAAAATATGCTCCGGCAGAAAAGAAACCTCATCAATTAGACACAGTGCAACACTTGGATGTCTTTATTACCGAAAGGTTTAGCCTGTACAACAGGCTTCTATAGCGATTTACTAGCGAATATACCAATGGAGACAGAAGCAATTTTGAGGTGATCAGTCCCTCATCTGTGGGACTGACCACCACTTATGAAATAACCATGCCAAGGGCGGGGCTGGAACCCACGGTAAGGAGTCGTAAAACTCCAGAACGATGCGTCTGGAGTTTTACGACTGTCTACCGCGGGTTCAAGCCCCACCCGTGGTGTGGTTTGTTTGAAATCGTGTCATTACGATTTCGTGAGTCACCACTTATGAAGGCTAAGGACTGATCACCTGAAAATTACTTTTACTGTCTCCATTGTTACATTCGCCTGTAGCTGACTGAAGGAACCTGCGCAGGCGAAAAAGCTTCGGCAAAAAAAAAAAAAAAAAAAAAAAAAAAAAAAAAAAAAAAAAAAAAAAAAAAAAAAAAAAAAAAAAAAAAAAAAAAATCCTAGCGTTGTACATGTGTCTTACCCATCATCTCGTCAGCACTGTTACTAATAAAACAGAAATCTTTATCGAGAAAAAATTTCTATTGGAGAGACAGTTTTTTTCAAGTCTAGACTCTGTCCCCAAACGAAAAGTTGTCTCATACAGGTTTTCATTGTTTCAGTGTTTCTTCATCAGCTTTTGACGACCGTCCTACTTATCAAAGGTTTGTTGCCGACTTCCTGGCGCCTTCACTTCTGACTTTTTCTGAAGAAAAAGACATGTGCAACACCCAGGTATCTTCACCGTCAATAAAGATAGCTAAGTGTTGCACGCGTCTCATGAATCATCTTATCAGTAGTTCATACCACAAATATTATAAGTGATTTCTCTCCTCTCAGACAACCCGTCTTCTTAACCGGCCATCGTTTCACTGTTGTAAAGACAGTCACATCAGAAACTGATGAAGGAACTTTCAACAGTGAAAATCTGACGTAGTTATGTCGACCTACCTTAGTACATGATTTTTTTTTGTTCCTCCACAATGTTTCAGCGCCTTTTTTTTTTTCCTTACATTATTTTTTTCCGCTGTTGTAGCACATAACACAACCTAGCCTAACCTAACCAGACTTAACCGAGCCTAACCTAACCTAATCTAGCCTAACCAAGGTATCTACTGCAAACCATATGTGAGAAATACACACTGAATTCTTATGGGAATTAAGATAATTTTCCTTATGATATCCCAGATCTTGAAAATACTGTTGGTGCAGCAGCTTGGTCTTGTCTGTCACTTGTCTGGTCTGACACACACCTCTGCTGCTCCGTGTAGCGCTCTCCAACCCTTCGAATTTACTGCTTTCTTGTGATAATTTAAGTCGTTTGATCCTGACTCGATTATTCTAGGTTAAAGAGGTCAGCTGACACTGAAATGTGAACTGTGAGTGAAATGTAGGCTTGTATTATGTATTTTGTAGGGCTGAATTATGCATATTGTTATTGTTGCATTTTTTGTTTTATTATTTATTGTTGTATTATGTATTTTGTCAGAGTAAATGCAAATTTGGAATTTTACTGAAATATTTAACAAACATGGAATTGTTGGAACCAGATCAATTACTGAAGAACGCCTTTCCTGATAGGTTTCAAACTTTTACTGTTAGTGGGTTTTATTAAAACAAAGCTTATCACTCACTTTCAGTTGCGTAAATTTCAATTTGCTAATTTTACTAAATAACTAAAGAATGTCTCTTCTGATCTGCTTCAAACCCGAAATACTGGCGAGTCTTAATTTAAAGGATTGTTTTTCATTTCTTTCTGGACTGTGTGGGTGCCAATCGGATTTTAAAAAATCGAATTTCTTTTTTAAAATCATAACCAAATATTTTTTCTTACAGGATTATAGAGAATTTTAAACAGACTATAAATGTGAAAAAAATAACTGAAAGAAAATAAATATTTGCGATTTTTGTTTAACAAGGGGAGACTTAGCAACATTCTCAGCAACATTTTCGTTTGCGTTGTCACAAATTTTGGTTTATTACCCGAGAACGCCTTTTTCAATCGGTTTAAAAATTTCAACACTGGTGTAATATATCTTGGTCAAGATTTATGGGATTATTTACATGAGCGGATTCCCTATGCACAATGTTACATATTGTATTCTTGAATTTTGTTTCGGTGTAATAAGTGAAGACAGGTTCCACTGAGGCTTCAAAATTTCAACAGTGATGTATCCTACTTAGAAGGTTGGTATATTTCGAAATAGTATAGTATTATATTACAGTATTGTATTATTTTGCTATGACATAGTTATTCTCCACTTGGTTTGATGGAATTTGAATGCCTCTAATTCCGCATGTGCTATATAACCCCTAAGGGTTTAATGTTTTCTTTCGATTAACATATATCAATTTCGAACGGCATCAGTCGTCAATGGCTGATGAATTGTTTAGTGGGTTTAGGGTGTGTAGGTAAAAATTTTGTTGGATTCTGTGGAATAACTGGAAAATTCATCTTCTGGTTTAAACTTGAGTGTAGATGTTTTCCTTAAACAAAACAATCCCTTGATGCTAGGTTGTGTAAGTTATTATGTGACAATATTATTAATCAAATTGGTTTCGTTGATCTAATTGGAGTGTCTCTCTCTTCTCATCAAAAACAAGTAAGTGACTATTTGTTTATCCTAGATTATGTACTTCTGTTATTCTTGTGATGCTAAGACCACTGTTCAAAGCTTGTATGTTATGTTCAGTAAGCTTACACAAAACTTGCTTTCTTTCTTACCTACTTACTGATCAGCCTTAGTGAAATATTTGTCTTGATTTAAGTCTGTATACATTCCAATTTTTGGGGGAAGAAACTGGAAAAATTGAAATACTACTTTCATGCGATATTTTCTGTGTCGCGTCTGATTAGCTTCAACCTTCTAAGCTGATAACTTGATAAACTAACTTCTGGGCGGCTTCAAGCTTAATGCTTGTTTATTTTCGGATTTGGTCTCTCTGAAAGATTTCAGGTGAGCTGTGTATGATCTAGTTTACCATATATTTGAAGAAATTTATTAATTAGTTTCCACATCATAACCTGTGAATACCTTCTCTGATTCCCTTCAAATCTTCAACGCTAATATTTAACTGCATTATCTACTTACACCGCGATCTGCATTATTTCATTCGCGTGCACTGAGGCACAATGAACTGGGGTTCAGTAATACGGGGATATATTATACGGATCGTGCAACAACCGAAATACGCCTACTTATATGGATCTAGATAAACGCACACGTTACAACATCATGCAGCGTCTGTCGAAGACGAAGGAAACAGTAACCCCACGTAACCGAGTCTTCCATTTGGCTAGTAAAAACATTAAGTTAAGCGAAGAAAATTTCTGATCTTTGGCTATAAAAAATAAAGAAATTAAAAAAAAATTCGGCCCATACTTTACAAGAAAAATCTAATAGGCTGCATAACTCTAGCTGTAAAAATTGTGTGAAGCAAATCACAAATAATTTTAGGCTGAAGTATTGCTATACTAACAACTTTATTTTACGTAGGAGAAACTGCTGACCTAGAAATTGTTCAGGGAAAATTAGGTGTTAAAACTGCACTTTTCGGAGCGAGGGAGAGAAATATATTGCAATACCAGAAAAATACAGGGCCGGTTATAAATAATTTCACATGAAAGTGAAAGGCACTATAGAATGTACAAAATATACAAAGCAAAACAGGGGAACAGCAACTGCGCTAAGAGATAAGTATAAATGGGAGAAGGATGTTTTTAATTCACCATTTATATATATTAGGAGAATCACCATCATTCCCTTAACTTTTTCTGCTTGTTGCCTGAGATAATGCTGTCTCTGGAGACAGCCCGTCCATTTAATCACAGTCAATATTTGACTTTTGTAAACTCAGTCAAATGAAGGACTAATGAAGGCCCCTTAAACAGAAGAAACGTCGCAGTTTAGTCTATTATTCCCAGTCATTGACAGTTTTCTGTTCGCTGGGCATTTTTTTTATATCGCTTTTATATTATGTTTTATGTGGTATGTTATAAATGATTATTTTTTATAGACAAAGGACAACCTAGTTTAACCTAACCAAGAAATTTGCTTAGTGTTTGTATACTTGGAGTATACCTGGAGGATGTGTCGGGGGTCAACGCCCCCGCGGCCCGGTCCACGACCAGGCCTCGTTGTGAGAACAGTTACAGATTTTTATGGGAGTTAAGAGCTAGAATGATACAGAATTGCTAGGAAACACACACATGTAATTCAAAATAGGAGAGGCGCTACATCAGCCTAGCAGTTCTAAATTCTGAGAAAGATTCTTCTCTAGGCTGAAATGTTAATATTTCAGTTAGGCTTAAGCAAGCTTCGGAAGTCTAAGTGCAAATTAACTCAAGTTTACTGCCCTCAAGGGAGGTGAAGGACATCAGACCTTCCCTCTCCGTCCGTCCATCACACCAGATTCCCTGCCATTTCTCAGGCGCTGTACGACCTCTACGTTTCTCCATAAATATAATAAAAAATATTCCTCACTTGACTACGTTGATTTTGAATGAAGTTCTCATCGACTGTTTTCAGTGTTGAATATCCACAAATATTTTATTTGGTTTAAATTAGAGTAGGTTAGATAGGTTAGCTAAATTTAGGTTCGATAAACCTATGAAAACGTATACATATTAACAAATAAGCAAATTCAAAGCCCTCTTCTTCACATTGGTCAAGACAGTGCTCTGGAAAATTGCTGAGCATAAAAATTCTGGGAACTCATCAAAGGTACAGTGGAACCTCAGTGTATATCAAAGGTAAAGGTATATCAAAAGTGAAATCTCTCTTAACTCTATCATTGAGAGGACAGGAAGCAATGTTCTTATACTTCACTTCATTTCTAATATAATAGGAATCGTTTCTAATACACAGGCTTCTTCTACACAGACATTGTGACCCAATGAAGGAAAATCCATTCACCATCACTCAGTCCTTAACTGTCTTCCCAGAAGAGCAAGGATATCACTCTTATATTGTCATTATTAATTAATTTTAATGGTTATATAACAGAAAATTTTATGTGTAACATTTTGGAATCTGTTTTGTAAACTGAAGTGTCTGTTATATTCATTACTTTGAAGTTTACGTAAGACACTCACAATACTAGAAGTGTCTGTCATTACTTGCTCTAACTAGCCACAGTCCAGAATAAAATAAGCTTCAGACACATAAAACTATAATGATAAAGAGAAGAAAATCCAACACTGTCGACAGTCTCTTACAAAGATCTCCATTAACATGATTACACGGATGTTTTAAAACCCTTGTGTTAAATAATGAAGATGCTGAATAATGATTTCGTTAGTAATCAAAGCATAAAAAATCTTGAGCAGAAAGAATGCAAATATAGTTTAATAAAACAGAAGACTGCAAAAATTAGGCAGATTTATTGTCGCATGATTTATTGCTTAGATGTGACAACAGTTTCTTTTGAGCGACACATCTTTATGACTAAGTATTTCTTCAACCAGCTTTCAAATATTTCTTCATCCAAACTACACATACGTTTGACAGTTAAGCTTGTCTCGAAATCTCAACAATTTATAATATAAAGTGTGGGCAGGAGAAAGGCCACGCATAAAAACACAAGTGCTTCAAAAAACAGGTTCCAAATCATAATTTTCATGACTGTGCCAGTGAAGCTCATTTGGCCAGATGAGCCATATTAATGTTGAATGTTTTTAACTGCATTCCATCCTTTGTCTTCATTATACTGGATCCTTAGTCATTATAATGTCCTTGTGTTAATTTCATTCCATGCTCGTCTGAGACGTTATCCTACTCATATTTTTACATGTGATTCGTCTACCATAGGTCATATACAGCTTCCTGAAGAATTCTTTATTCAGACACATGAACTCTATTCTTAAATGTTCTAGATACGTTAAAATAGCACAGAAATTATCTGCAGAAACTCCGACAGGGATAAGAGCCACTGTACTGAAGCATCCTCAATTGCTACTTTCAACACCATAACAGAAAAACTGGCAAATACATCATTCCTACAAGTCTTGCACATAGGATACTGCTCCAAATTGCTTCTCGGCTGCCAGGTGACAGGGCAACTAGATGGCCTGACGCCTTTATCTGACCTTCACCCATGACTTTCACTCACCACTGTATACTGTGTTTTCTCATTCTATTTTATCATTTAGCGTGACCAAGGTCCCAGGACCGAAATGGGCCATTATGTACATTTTACCCTGCAAAGAATTCCGTTAACATTTTGTATAATAATCAACAATCATGATATCTACTGAACAGGAAAAACACATACGTATTTTGGAAATAATTTATCTAGGTGATAACAGGCAAAAAAAGAATAACGTTTACTATGTTAATTTTTTTGAGTGGGTTGTGCAGCGGAGTGAGATGTACAGGATTTTAAACACAAAGAAAAGAAGCTTCGTTTTGATAAATAAGTTTAATGACATAAGTCAACCTGAAGAAACGTCTTGTAAGTGTGAGTGTGAATATGTTCTCATGGTCCAAATCCAATTAATTATGAGCACATTCTATATAATTTATTAACAAATGGTTCCTTAATTTCTGTATATAAATTTGTGTTTGTAACAACGTCTTGCTTCTAGCAAATCAAATACAGTTCACGAATAGCAATGAGGATACATATTGCACTGTACTGCTTGGTACAGTAATGTAAATACTCCATAAAATTAAACTTAATCAAGGTCTCGGGAATGTGGGAATCGGAGTATGTTGGTGTGGGTTATGTAGCCAGCATGTAACTTCCTCCTGGGTTAGTAATGGCTAATGATAAGTCCTCTCACTGGTTTTATTCCCTACATTTCCCAAACACAGAATCCATAAAATCGACGTCTGATCAGACTCACGTTAGATCTATAACTCTGGGGATGGCGAGACAATAATTTTTAAAGTATACTATTTAAAGAGTCAGTATTTTATTGTTTTAATATAAAATTATAGCAAGGATTTTCTTTGTATTCCTTAAATTTAAAAGAGAAAGAAGGGAGCACATAATATCAACATAAATTATCAGTTGTCTGTCATGACCTGGGACTCCCGTAGTGTCTCTGAGGAGCGGTGAAGCAAGCATTGTCCTCCCCACTCTCCCATGGATGTTGTCCTCATCTACTAAACAAAGACGCTGAATACATCAGACAAAAAAAAAAAAAAACTGAATCGCTCTCTCTCTCTCTCCTCCAGGCTGGAATGTTATACTAAGAGAACAAAGGGGTTGCCCGCACTTCCTACATTTTATTACTCGGAATATTTAAAAAAAAAAAAAGCACACTCTTGCTATAGATAGCCGGTTATTGGTTGACTGTTGTTGACATATCCTACGGGGGAGGTATTGTTGCTATTATTAATATTACTAGTATTATTACATTCGTAAGGAAGTGAAGCCAATGGGATCATACAAATCCTGGTGAATGAGAGGCATTCAGGTTCGATGTGGAGAAGGGGAAGGTAGCTCCAATTCCTTGGATTAACATTCCTTTTAAGGAGGAGAATGTTGTCATTGTATTCACAGGAAGATTTTAAAATGACATTAAGTAAAATAACGCTTCTTAACCTGTAAATGAAAAAATGTGTAAAATCAGTAATCCGGGAAGAACAGAATGAGAGAACCTCAGAACATTATCTCTTGCAATACTGCCAGTGACGTACCTCAGAGATTTCAAGTTATCAAGGAACAAGTGATTACCGAGGTGATGGCTGTTCCGCCGAGTGTCTGACGTTGTCAGTGGTGTGCAGTAGCTAGTTTTTACATGATACATCAAGGATGTGACTTTTAAGAAAAATTACTGTTCTGTCATCCTCGTGAAACAAACAGTATATGCCAGACTGTTTTCAACAAGTCATGTATTTTTCGGAACCTGAACAAACATGGGCAAAAATTATGACCGACTGAGCTTCTGGTCTGCTCAATCATGGTTCTTGATTCTAGGAAGGATTTGAAGTTACAAACCCACCTTCAAAGAGGCTACCCTGCTTGATTCACTAGTATGCCTTGGTTTTCACTGCATAGCCTCGAAAACTTTAATATGTGTTTTCGTCTGCATTTAAAACAGTAAATCACATGATGTCGACGACCTTTAACTTCGTGTGACGAGCTCAAGTCGATTCACAAAACACTCCTCTGTTGCGCACGAGTCATGGATCTACTTGTAAAGGTTGTTTTTAATTAGGATAAGTTCTTCATTCGTAAAGTAAATAAAAGCTAGATGAATTTCGGTCGCTGCATGATCCGGAAGGTATGGTGAAGACTGGTATGTGATACCGACAAGTTGAAGCTGAAGACACGTCAGGAAACACTTAGGATATTTTATTATGGACATGGTTGGAGTGAATAAGGTGCCAGGACAGAAACTTACCTATAATAAAATCTTCTAAATGTTTGCTCTCTTGTCTTTATCTAGGGAAAAGGTGTCTCAGTATCCCATAAACCCAACTTTCTCTACCCACACAAGAGGCTTACTAAATGAAACCTCAGAACTCTCCAGAGGAAGAGGGATTGCCTCACTTTAGTTAGTTTAATATCTTTATTATACATCCCATACCCATTCTGTGGGCGGTAATCAAAGGATTACAAAGGTACATAATGAGTCCAGAGACTGTACCCCAAAGTAGTTACAACGATAATGAACTATTGCATGTTTATATCCGGTCACAATCGTAATGAGTTATTTATGCAGACATTAATTTGGTCACACATACACACACACACACACACACACACACACACACATACACACACACACACACACACACACACACACACACACACACACACACACACACACACAGATGCAGATGGATTAACGAATGAATATGAGGAATGGCAAGAAAGAATCAATGAGAAGTCCCCAGACATCATAGCAGTTACAGAAACAAAACTCACGGAGACAATAACAGATGCAATCTTCCCACCAGGATACCAGATCATGAGGAAAGTTAGAAGGGGCAGAGGGGGAGGAGGGGTTGCTCTGCTCGTAAAAAACCGATGGAAATTTGAGAAAATGGGAGGCATAGATGGGACAGGAGAAAGGGACTACATAGTAGGTACACTTCAGTCTGGAGCACAAGGTGGTCATTGCAGTGATGTATAATCCACCACAGAACTGCAGGAGGCCAAGAGAGGAATATGAAGAGAGCAACAGAGCAATGGTGGACACACTTGCTGAGGTGGCAAGAAGAGCTCACTCCAGCAGAGCAAAGTTGCTGGTATGGGTGATTTCAACCACAGGGTGACTGACTGGGAAAACCTGGAGAAACATGGGGGTCCCGAAGCATGGAGAGCCAAGATGTTGGATGTGGTGCTGGAAAACCTCATGCACCAACATGTTAAGGACACTACCAGAGTGAAAGGGGACGATGAACCAGCAAGATTGGACCTTGTGTTCACCCTGGGCAGTTCAAACATTGAGGACATCACATACGAGAGTTCCCTAGGAGCTAGTGACCACGTGGTTCTGTGCTTTGAATACATAGTAGAGTTGCAAGTGGAGAGAATAACAGGAGTTGAATGGGAAAAGCCAGACTATAAAAGAGGGGACTACATAGGTTTGAGGAACTTCCTGCAGGAGGTTCCGTGGGACAGAGAACTGGCAGGAAAACCAGTAAATGAAATGATGGAATATGTAACAATAAAATGCAAAGAGGCAGTGGAAAGGTTTATTCCCAAGGGCAACAGAAACAATGGGAAGACCAGAACGAGCCCCTGGTTTACCCGACGGTGTAAAGAGGCAAAAACAAAGTGCAATAGAGAAAGGAAAAAGTACAGAAGGCAGAGAACACATGAAAATAGGGAGATTAGTCGCAGAGCCAGGAACGAGTATGCGCAGGTAAGGAGGGAGGCCCAACGACACTATGAAAATAACTTAGCATCGAAAGTCAAGACTGACCCGAAACTGTTGTATAGCTACATCAGGAGGAAGACAACAGTCAAAGAGTAGGTGATCAGGCTGAGGACAGAGGGTGGAGAACTCACAAGAAATGATCAGGAGGTATGTGAGGAGCTAAACAGGAGATTTAAGGAAGTTTTTACAGTAGAGACAGGAAGGGCTCTGGGAAGACAGCACAGAAGGGAACATCAAAAGGGAATATACCAACAAGTGTTGGATGACATACGAACAACCGAGGAGGAGGTGCAGAAGCTGCTAAGTGACCTTGATACCTCAAAGGCGATGGGACCGGACTTCTCAACGTGGGTCCTTAGAGAAAGAGCAGAGATGCTGCGCGTGCCCCTAACCACAATCTTCAACGCATCCCTTGAAAGTGGGCAACTACCTGAGAAATGGAAGTCAGCAAATGTAGTCCCCATATTTAAGAAAGGAAACAGAAACGAGGCACTAAACTACAGACCTGTGTCTCTGACTTGTATAGTATGCAAAGTCGTGGAGAAGATTATCAGGAGGAGAGTGGTGGAACACATGGAACGAAACAAGATTATAAATGGAAATCAGCATGGGTTCATGGAAGGCAAATCCTGTGTCACAAACCTTCTGGAGTTTTATGACAAGGTAACAGAAGTAAGACACGAGAGAGAGGGGTGGGTTGATTACATTTTCCTGGACTGCAGGAAGGCCTTTGACACAGTTCCTCACAAGCAGAAGCTGGAGGATAAGGCGCATATAACAGGGAGGGCACCGCAATGGATCAGGGAATACCTGACAGGGAGGCAACAACGTGAAGAGGTATCACAGTGGGCGCCTGTGGCGAGCGGGGTCCCACAGGGGTCAGTTATAGGACCAGTGATATTTTTGATATATGAGAACGACATGATGGAAGGAATAGACTCTGAAGTGTCCCTATTCGCAGATGATGTGAAGCTGATGAGAAGAATTAAATCGGATGAGGATAAGGCAGGACTGCAAAGAGACCTGGACAGGCTGGAGACGTGGTCCAGAAACTGGCTTCTCGAATTCAACCCTGCCAAATGCAAAGTCATGAAGATTGGGGAGGGGCAAAGAAGACCGCAGACAGAGTATAGGCTAGGTGAACAAAGACTACAGACCTCACTCAGGGAGAAAGATCTTGGGGTGACCATAACACCGAGCACGTCACCGGAGGCACACATCAACCAAATAACTGAGGCAGCATACGGGCGCCTGGCAAACCTGAATCGTTCAAGACACTGTACACTGTGTATGCTAGGCCCATACTGGAGTATGCAGCACCAGTTTGGAACCCACATCTGGTCAAGCACGTCAAGAAGTTAGAGAAAGTACAAAGGCTTGCAACAAGGCTAGTTCCAGAGCTCAGGGGAATGTCGTACGAGGAAAGGTTGAGGGAAATTGGACTGACGACACTGGAGGACAGAAGGGTCAGGGGAGACATGATAATGGCATACAATATACTGCAGGGAATAGACAAGGTGGGCAGAGGCAGGATGTTCCAGAGAGGGGACACAGAAACAAGGGGCCACAATTGGAAGCTAAAGACTCAGACGAGTCACAGGGACGTTAGGAAGTATTTCTTCAGTCATAGAGTCGTCAGGAAGTGGAATAGCCTAGCAAGTGAAGTGGTGGAGGCAGGAACCATACATAGTTTTAAGAAGAGGTATGACAAAGCTCAGGAAGCAGAGAGGGAGAGGGCCTAGTGAAGAGGCGGGGCTAGGAGCTGAGTCTCGACCCCTGCAACCACAATTAGGTGAGTACAATTAGGTGAGTACACACTCACACACACATACATGCAATGCAACAAGGCTGGTTCCAGAGCTAAGGGGCATGTCCTACGAAGAAAGCTTAAGGGAAATCGGTCTGAAGACACTGGAAGACAGGCGAGTCAGGGGAGACATGATAACGACATACAAAATACTGCACAGAATAGATAAGGTGGACAGAGACAGGATGTTCCAGAGATGGGACACAGAAACGAGGGGTCACAATTGGAAGTTGAAGACTCAGATGAGTCAAAGGGATGTTAGGAAGTGGAACAGTCTGGCAAGTGATGTAGTGGAGGCAGGAACCATACATAGTTTTAAGACGAGGTATGATAAAGCTTATGGAGCAAGGAGAGGGAAGACCCAGTAGCAGTCAGGAGGCGGGGTCAGGAGCTGAGTCTCGACCCCTGCAACCACAATTAGGTGAGTACAATACAGACAACCGAGGAAGAAGTGAAGAGGCTGCTAAGAGAGCTAGATACCTCAGTGATGATGGGCCGGATAACATCTCTCCATGGGTCTGAGAGAGGGAGCAGAGGCGCTATGTGTACCACTAACAACAATCTTCAACACATCTATCAAAACAGGGCGACTACCTGAGGTATGGAAGAGAGCAAATGCAGTGCCAGTTTTTGAAAAAGGAGACAGAGACAAAGCATTAAAATACAGACCAGTGTCACTGACATATACAGTATGCAAAGTCATGGAGAAGATTATCAGGAGAAGAGTGGTGGAGCACCTAGAAAGGAATGAGCTTATCAGCGACAGCCAGCACGGTTTCAGATTGCATTTTCTTGGACTGTAAGAAGGCGTTTGATACAGTTACACACAAGAGATTAGTGCAAAAGTTGGAGGTCCAGGCAGGGATAACAGGGAAAGCACTGCAATTGATCAGACAATACCTGTCATGAAGACAACAGTGAGTCGTGATACGTGGCGAGGTGTCAGTGTGGGCATCTGTAACGAGCGGGGTTCCACAGGGGTCAGTCCTAGGACGGGTGCTGTTTCTGGTATTTGTGAACATGAGGGAAGGAACAGACTCTGAAGTGTTCCTGTTTGCAGATGATGTGAAGTTGATGAGAAGAATTCAGTCGGACGAGGACCAGGCAGAACTACAAAGGGACCTGGACAGGCTGCAGGCCGGGTCCAGCAACTGGCTCCTGGAGTTCAACCCCCAACAAGTGCCAAGTTATGAAGATTGGGGAAGGCCAAAGAAGACCGCTGACGGAGTACAGTTTACGGGGGCCAGAGACAACAAACATCATTCAAGGAAAAGGATCTTGGGGTGAGTAGGCCCCTCAAGAAAGGTTCCTTGATGTTGGTGAGGGGCTCTTGATTTAGGAAATTGGATCTGTGCTCCAGTTCCCCGAATTAAGCCTGAATGCCTTCCACATCCCCCCCAGGCGCTGTATAATCCTCCGGGTTTAGCGCTTCCCCTTGATTATAATAATAATAATTGGGGTGAGTATAACACCGGACACATCTGAGGCGCACATCAACCAAATAACTGCTGCAGCATTCGGGCGCCTGACAAACCTAAGAACAGCATTCCGACATCCTAATACGGAATCATTCAGGACCTTGTACACCGTGTACATTAGGCCCATAATGGAATATACAGTACCAGTTTGGAATCCACACCTAGCCAAGCACGTAAGAAAGCTAGAGAAAGAGCAAAGGTTTGCAACAAGACTAGTCCCGGAGCTAAGGGGCATGTCCTACGAGGAGAGGTTAAGGGAAATAGACTTGACGACACTGGAGGACAGGAGAGATAGGGAAGATATCATAACAATATATAAAAATACCGAGAGGAATAGACAAGGTGGACAGAGACAGGATGTTCCAGAGATGGGACACAGCAACAAGGGGACACAGTTGGAAGTTGAAGACTCAGATGAAGCACAGGGATGTTAGGAAGTATTTCTTTAATCACAGTGTTGCCAAGAAGTGGAATAGTCTGGGAAGTGATGTAGTGGGGGCAGGATCCATACATAGTTTTAAGAAGAGGTATGGCAACGCTTATAGAGCAGGAAGGGTGACCTAGAAGTGGCCAGTGAAGAGGCAGGGCCAAGAGCTGTGACTCTACCCCTGCAACCACAATTAGGCGAGTACAACTAGTTGAGTGCACACACACACACACACACACACACACACACACACACACACACACACACACACACACGTGGTAATGCTTTATTTACAGTGAGCAAAGTCAGGGTATTTTTCCAGAATCATTTGTAATATACCACTGTGGATAAAATACTTTGATATTTCTTGAACATTTCTGAGTGAGTTGTCTCTGAATTCATTAATTTTATCACACTCCAGTACATAATGACGCAAGGTGTGACAACAGTCCATCTGGCAAAGTTTACATTTCGTTTGGTCTACATCTGGTGGTGGTGATTCAACCTACCAAAGATATTTGTATCCCAGCCGGAGCCGGGCGGTAGTGACATCCAAGAGTCTGCTTATTTTGCTGGATGCACCATAGACATGTGGCTCCTCCTGCATGATAAAATAATGATTGATTGACTAACTGGTGTCCCTCAATCTTTGGTCAATAAAGTTCAGTTGAAGTTCTTTTCGTATTATTGTTCTCAAACTGCTAACTTTCAACCTAAGACCCTAATTCATTCCCTCTTTGAAGGCATATAACTGACCCGGTTCATCAGTTCTATCATACATCTGAAGACCAATGTGAGATGGAATCCATAGAAAACATACGTCAAAGGTGACTGTGGCAATAGAGACCTTCAAGAAAATCAATATCCTAATTTGCTTAACAAAATTGGCTAACGGGACTTACGAACACTGAGAATCTTCCTTTGAAGAAAATACATTAACACGAAAAATTTGAAGCCGATCTAACAAGGCATTTTCAATTTATGTCTCAAAAAATATACCAAACACTTTTTACGGTAAACTTAAACCCATGGCTGCCTTCAAGAGGGAGCTGGACAGATACTTAAAGTCAGTGCCGGATCAGCCGGACTATAGTTTGTACGTTGGACCGCGTGCGGCCAGCAGTAACAGCGTAGTTGATCAGGCCCTAATCCAACGGGAGGCCTGGTCGTGGACCGGGCCGCGGGGGCGTTGATACCCTGAATACCCTCCAGGTACCCTCCGGGTAGGTAGGAGTGGCCAGTCACCTGGGGAGGGAGGCTGGTGGTTGGTTTTAGGGTTGATTTGGGTGGAAATCATCCGATCATAGTTACCCGTCCAGTTATTCGCCACCCACTTTTACCAGTCCCTATCACCTCACCTGCATCCCCCTATCACCTCACCTGCATCCCCCTATTACCTCACCTGCACCCATCTATTACCTCACCTGCACCCCTTATTACCTCACCTGCATCCCCTATTACCTCACCTACATCCCCCTATGACTTCACCTGCATCCCTCCCCCTTCTCTCTCTCGGATATTTTTCCAATGGTTGGTTACCATCACCTCGCTCTGTCCTTCCTCAAACCGCCCAACTCCAGTCTCTCCACCGTGTCTCCTCAGACACCCATTAGGGATATTAGTTCCATAATCATTTTAATATTAATACTTTAGCGTAAGTCTTGGTAGCTGCAGCTCTGGAAAACATACTGAACAAGGATCTCACAACCTTGTCGGTATAAAGAAAAAGATGATTTTCTTAATTTTGCTTGGAAAAAGGAGATAAGGAAGAGTCTTACGGACAATTTTAGAGAAATAGGAAACGTAGGAAAAAGAAGAAAGAGATGAACGGAAGCGAGCGGAAAGGACAGAGTAGCACGTCCCGTTTATTCACTGAATACACGTGACTGTTGTTTTAACTGGCCACTTGTCAGTCCAAAATGGTACATGCCCAAATAACCCAATTTAAAGACCTCATCCATCCTTCTGTTTATTCGTACGTATATATACGTCGTTCCGAATAGGTAAAACTTGCGATTTTGGCTCAAATAACAACGCTCTTCTTGCCGAATAAGGCAAGCGAAAATTTGTGTACGCAATAATTTCGCAAAAATCATTCTGAACATAACGAAAACAAAAAAATGTTTCATTGTGTTTGTTCATTATTAAATTATTTTAAACTTATCTAAAATATATTTAGTTGGATAAGGCTAAATTAAATTGCGCTTGTTATAACGAGGTTAGATAAGTTCTCTAAGTTCTTTAGGCACAACATTATTAATTTTTACATTAACATAAATGGAAAAAATAAGTCTTAAATCTTCAAACGTATAAGAGAAAATATTAGAAAGGACTTAATTTTAAATGAGTTCTTGCTATCTGACCAGTTTTACCTATTCTGCACGACACATATATAGTGTGTTTGTTTCAATAATTCACATTTTTTTCCCAAGTTTTTTGTAATATTCACATGCATCTGTTACTCTTCCCTCTTATTTATTACTCTTCAAAATTTCTGCAGCTACCATAATAACTCAGTAGAAAAAAAAATATGTTGAACGGTATGAAAATATTGTTACCGTGTGCGTGTACTCACCTAGTTGTACTCACCTAGTTGTACTCACCTAGTTGTACTCACCTAGTTGTACTCATCTAGTTGTACTCACCTAGTTGTACTCACCTAGTTGTACTCATCTAGTTGTACTCACCTAGTTGTACTCACCTAGTTGTACTCACCTAGTTGTACTCACCTAGTTGTACTCACCTAGTTGTACTCATCTAGTTGTACTCATCTAGTTGTACTCACCTAGTTGTACTCACCTAGTTGTACTCATCTAGTTGTACTCACCTAGTTGTACTCATCTAGTTGTACTCACCTAGTTGTACTCACCTAGTTGTACTCACCTAGTTGTACTCATCTAGTTGTACTCATCTAGTTGTACTCACCTAGTTGTACTCACCTAGTTGTACTCACCTAGTTGTACTCACCTAGTTGTACTCATCTAGTTGTACTCATCTAGTTGTACTCACCTAGTTGTACTCACCTAGTTGTACTCATCTAGTTGTACTCATCTAGTTGTACTCACCTAGTTGTACTCACCTAGTTGTACTCACCTAGTTGTACTCATCTAGTTGTACTCATCTAGTTGTACTCACCTAGTTGTACTCACCTAGTTGTACTCATCTAGTTGTACTCATCTAGTTGTACTCACCTAGTTGTACTCACCTAGTTGTACTCATCTAGTTGTACTCACCTAGTTGTACTCACCTAGTTGTACTCATCTAGTTGTACTCACCTAGTTGTACTCATCTAGTTGTACTCACCTAGTTGTACTCACCTAGTTGTACTCATCTAGTTGTACTCATCTAGTTGTACTCGTCTAGCTGTACTTACCTAGTTGTACTCGTCTAGTTGTACTTACCTAGTTGTACTCGTCTAGCTGTACTTACCTAGTTGTACTCGTCTAGTTGTACTTACCTAGTTGTACTCGTCTAGTTGTACTTACCTAGTTGTACTCGTCTAGTTATACTCACCTAGTTGTACTCACCTAGTTGTACTCATCTAGTTGTACTCACCTAGTTGTACTCACCTAGTTGTACTCACCTAGTTGTACTCATCTAGTTGTACTCACCTAGTTGTACTCACCTAGTTGTACTCATCTAGTTGTACTCATCTAGTTGTACTCACCTAGTTGTACTCACCTAGTTGTACTCACCTAGTTGTACTCACCTAGTTGTACTCACCTAGTTGTACTCATCTAGTTGTACTCACCTAGTTGTACTCATCTAGTTGTACTCACCTAGTTGTACTCACCTAGTTGTACTCATCTAGTTGTACTCACCTAGTTGTACTCATCTAGTTGTACTCACCTAGTTGTACTCGTCTAGTTGTACTTACCTAGTTGTACTCGTCTAGTTGTACTTACCTAGTTGTACTCATCTAGTTGCACTCATCTAGTTGTACTCACCTAGTTGTACTCACCTAGTTGTACTCACCCAGTTGTACTCACCTAGTTGTACTCACCCAGTTGCACTCACCTAGCTGTACTCACCTAGTTGCACTTGCCTAGATGTACTCATCTAGTTGTACTCACCTAGTTGTACTCATCTAGTTGTACTCACCTAGTTGTACTCATCTAGTTGTACTCACCTAGTTGTACTCATCTAGTTGTACTCACCTAGTTGTACTCATCTAGTTGTACTCACCTAGTTGTACTCACCTAGTTGAGGTTGCAGGGGTCGAGTCCAAGCTCCTGGCCCCGCTTCTTCACTGGTCGCTACTAGGTCACTCTCCCTGAACCATGAGCTTTATCGTACCTCTGCTTAAAGCTATGTATGGATCCTGCCTCCACTACATCGCTTCCCAAACTATTCCACTTACTGACTACTCTGTGGCTGAAGAAATACTTCCTAACATCCCTGTGATTCATCTGTGTCTTCAACTTCCAACTGTGTCCCCTTGTTACTGTGTCCAATCTCTGGAACATCCTGTCTTTGTCCACCTTGTCAATTCCTCTCAGTATTTTGTATGTCGTTATCATGTCCCCCCTATCTCTCCTGTCCTCCAGTGTCGTCAGGTTGATTTCCCTTAACCTCTCCTCATAGGACATATCTCTTAGCTCTGGGACTAGTCTTGTTGCAAACCTTTGCACTTTCTCTAGTTTCTTTACGTGCTTGGCTAGGTGTGGGTTCCAAACTGGTGCCGCATACTCCAATATGGGCCTAACGTACACGGTGTACAGGGTCCTGAACGATTCCTTATTAAGATGTCGGAATGCTGTTCTGAGGTTTGCTAGGCGCCCATATGCTGCAGCAGTTATTTGATTGATGTGCGCTTCAGGAGATGTGCCTGGTGTTATACTCACCCCAAGATCTTTTTCCTTGAGTGAGGTTTGTAGTCTCTGGCCCCCTAGACTGTACTCCGTCTGCGGTCTTCTTTGCCCTTCCCCAATCTTCATGACTTTGCACTTGGTGGGATTGAACTCCAGGAGCCAATTGCTGGACCAGGTCTGCAGCCTGTCCAGATCCCTTTGTAATTCTGCCTGGTCTTCGATCGAGTGAATTCTTCTCATCAACTTCACGTCATCTGCAAACAGGGACACCTGTCATGTTCACAAATACCAGAAACAGCACTGGTCCTAGGACCGACCCCTGTGGGACCCCGCTGGTCACAGGTGCCCACTCCGACACCTCGCCACGTACCATGACTCGCTGCTGTCTTCCTGACAAGTATTCCCTGATCTATTGTAGTGACTTCCCTGTTATCCCTGCTTGGTCCTCCAGTTTTTGCACCAATCTCTTGTGTGGAACTGTGTCAAACGCCTTCTTGCAGTCCAAGAATATGCAATCCACCCACCCCTCTCTCTCTTGTCTTACTGCTGTCACCATGTCATAGAACTCCAGTAGGTTTGTGACACAGGATTTCCCGTCCCTGAAACCATGTTGGCTGCTGTTGATGAGATCATTCCTTTCTAGGTGTTCCACCACTCTTCTCCTGATAATCTTCTCCATGACTTTGCATACTATACATGTCAGTGACACTGGTCTGTAGTTTAATGCTTCATGTCTGTCTCCTTTTTTAAAGATTGGGACTACATTTGCTGTCTTCCATGCCTCAGGCAATCTCCCTGTTTCGATAGATGTATTGAATATTGTTGTTAGGGGTACACATAGCGCCTCTGCTCCCTCTCTCAATACCCATGGGGAGATGTTATCTGGCCCCATTGCCTTTGAGGTATCTAGCTCACTCAGAAGCCTCTTCACTTCTTCCTCGGTTGTGTGCACTGTGTCCAGCACATGGTGGTGTGCCCCACCTCTCCGTCTTTCTGGAGCCCCTTCTGTCTCCTCTGTGAACACTTCTTTGAATCTCTTGTTGAGTTCCTCACATACTTCACTGTCATTTCTTGTTGTCTCTCCTCCTTCCTTCCTTAGCCTGATTACCTGGTCCTTGACTGTTGTTTTCCTCCTGATGTGGCTGTACAACAGTTTCGGGTCAGATTTGGCTTTCGCTGCTATGTCATTTTCATATTGTCTTTGGGCCTCCCTTCTTATCTGTGCATATTCGTTTCTGGCTCTACGACTGCTCTCCTTATTCTCCTGGGTTCTTTGCCTTCTATATTTCTTCCATTCCCTAGCACACTTGGTTTTTGCCTCCCTGCACCTTTGGGTAAACCATGGGCTCATCCTGGCTTTTTCATTATTCCTGTTACCCTTGGGTACAAACCTCTCCTCAGCCTCCTTGCATTTTGTTGCTACATATTCCATCATCTCATTAACTGGCTTCCCTGCCAGTTCTCTGTCCCAATGAACCCTGTTCAGGAAGTTCCTCATTCCTGTGTAGTCCCCTTTCTTGTAGTTTGGCTTCATTCGTCCTGGCCTTCCTGCTTCTCCCTCCACTTGTAGCTCTACTGTGTATTCGAAGCTTAAAACCACATGGTCACTGGCCCCAAGGGGTCTTTCATATGTGATGTCCTCGATATCTGCACTACTCAAGGTGAATACTAAGTCTAGCCTTGCTGGTTCATCCTCTCCTCTCTCTCTTGTAGTGTCCCTTACGTGTTGGTACATGAAGTTTTCCAGTACCACCTCCATCATCTTAGCCCTCCATGTATCTTGGCCCCCATGCGGGTCCAAGTTCTCCCAATTGATCTCCTTGTGGTTAAAGTCACCCATGATCAGGAGCTTTGCCCTGCATGCATGAGCTCTTGTGGCCACTCTAGCCAGTGTGTCAACCATCGCTCTATTGCTCTCGTCGTACTCTTGCCTTGGCCTCCTGCTGTTCTGTGGTGGGTTATACATCACTGCTATTACCACCTTGGGACCTCCAGAGTGAAGCGTTCCTGCTATGTATTCACTTTCTTCTCCGCTGTCTCCTCTCTCCAGCTCATCAAAATTCCAGCGATTTTTGATCAGCAATGCCATTGCTCCAACCCCCCTGTTCCCTCTGTCTTTCCTCAGGATTTGGTATCCCATTGGAAAGATGGCATCTGTTATCATACCTGTAAGCTTGGTTTCTGTGAGAGCTATGATGTCTGGTGATGCCTCTTTGATTCTTTCATGCCACTCCTCCCACTTATTTGTTATACCATCAGCGTTTGTGTACCATACCTCCAATTTCCTTTCCAACACTGTGGTTTGTGGGGCCTGTGAAGGTGGGAGACCTGGTGGCATACTGTGGGATTCTATAGCTCGGTGTTGGGTGGAGGCAGTGGGTATGGATTGTAGTGTGTGTATTGGGATGGTGTGATAGGTTGTGTGGTTCTGAGAATAGTTGTGTGTGTGCTTGCCCTTGCTGTTCTGTTCTGCTCTGACTGACCTCTGCTGGTTCCATCCTTGTCTCTTTTCCTAGCTCCTTTCTCTTTTTTGTCCTCTCCCTCAGCTGCTGTAGTTCTGATTTTGTTCTGTCTCTGTCTAGGAACACCCTCTTGTACTCTTCCGAGTATTTCAATCGTGGTTTCTCTTGGAGGATCCTGTTCCGCACTGTTTCTGTCCTGAGAATCAGCTTGATCCATCAGTTTCTCCCCTTCGAGTACCCCCCTATTCTCTGAAAATTTACAATCTCGTCCATCTCTTCACCTATTTCCGTGATGATTTTCTCAATCTCCTTACTTTCTTCCTGCTGCCTTTCAGTGTGTGTCCTTTCCTCTCTCTCCTGAAGCCCATGGATAAACACTGATTTTGCCCTTTCCTCCTCCCATTGCCTCACCCTCTGTGACCCTGGATCCTGCCTGTATGTGGTCAGTTTCTCCCTTGATTTTTCCAGTGGCTCTTGATAGCATGGTTGTGCCTCAGCATTCGACCTATCACCCTCTCTGTCTACAACCAGCTGTTCTTCCCTTCCACTCCTTGGCTCTTTTTGGCAGGTTGATATGACCTTAGCATAATTCATAATTCCTTCCTTCCTGTTCAGCCTCGCAGCTTCATATGCTGTGTCTTCTCTGGTCACTGCCCCTGTAACTCGCTTCAGCCTATTTATCTCAACTTCTAGGACCCTTATCTTGGCTACTGCAGTTTCGACTTGTGCCTCCCAAATCTTTGTCTCCTTCTCCAACCTCTTTTCCAATTTCACAGAGAGCTCTTTCTCCATTTTTTCAGAAAGCTCTCCTAATTTTCTCTCCCACTCTTGTTCCATCCTTTTCCACTGCTCCTCCATCCAATCCTCCCTACCAGAACCATTCTCATCTGATCCTTGGTTCCTGCGAGTCCCCACCATTTTTTTTTTTTTTGTGAGAGAAGAGAGAAGGGAAAGGTAGAAGGAGAGAGAGAGGGGAGAAGAGTGGGAAGGGAAAGGGGGAGAGTGTGAGAGGGGGAAAGAGAGAGAAGGGATGGGAAGGAGGGGGGGAGAGTGAGAAGGGAAAAATGGGGAAGAGATGGAGAGAGAGAGAGAGAGAGAGAGAGAGAGAGAGAGAGAGAGAGAGAGAGAGAGAGAGAGAGAGAGAGAGAGAGAGAGAGAGACAGAGAGAGAGAGAGAGAGAGAGAGAGAGAGAGGGAGAGAGGGAGAGAGAGAGAGAGAGAAGGCAAAGAGAGGGGGAGAGAGAGAGAGAGAGGGGGAAAGAGAGGGGAGATGGAAGAGCGAGAGGGGAGAGAGAGGCTAGGGGGAGAGAGAGGCTAGGGGAGAGAGAGGCTAGGGGGAGAGAGAGAGGGGAGGAGGGGAGAGAGATGGGAAAAGGGAGAGGGGAGAGATAATGGGAGGGGAGAGATGTTAGAGGGGGGGAGGTGTTAGAGGGAAGAGATGTTAGAGGGGAGAGATGGGAGAGGGAAGAGAGAGAGATAGGTAGAGAGAGAGAGATATAGGTAGAGAGTGAGATAGGTAGAGAGAGAGATTAGGATAGGAAGAGAGGGAGAGAGAGAGGAGCGAGGTTCAGATGGTCAGTTCACAGGACGGTGTGAAATCCTGTGTATGTGTGTGTTTGCATGTTTACTACATCTTACAAGTGCTTGTTCCTGTGTGTGTGTGTGTGTGTGTGTGTGTGTGTGTGTGTGTGTGTGTGTGTGTGTGTGTGTGTATGTGTGTATGTGTGTGTGTGTATGTGTGTGCATGTGTATGTGTGTGTGTGTGTGTGTGTGTGTGTGTGTGTGTGTATGTGTGTGTGTGTATGTGTGTGTGTATGTGTGTGTGTGTGTGTGTGTATGTGCCCCCACTTCTAAGTATTCATACTGCTAATAAATACCGGTAGATACCAGTAATTCTAAGCTTACCAGTACTTGTAACACTTATCGATTCTACTTCTAAAATTCAGAAAGTAGCTACGCTGTAAAATTTAGCTTGTCACAGCTTAAGTGTCTGACGTTATCCCTCACTACCGCTTTACTCCTTGCCCGCTCGTCTATGCTATTTCTACTCTAATTCTGGTAATGGCTTGCAGGAGTGAGTGACCAGTATCTAACAGTGATGCAGGACCAGACTCAATCTTGCAAAATGCAACCTCAACAGGTGAAATACTTGCGCTGACAGCGGTGTGATGACAAGTTGCCAGAAGCTGATGACGTAGTCGTCGTACATAGGCCTTCTATCACTATTTTGTAACTCCTTCACCCGTGATGTTTATAACCATATATGCTCATGCATCCCGCATTCCTCAAGTGATTTCACTTTTCACTTATTACAGAATACACTTCACATTAGGTGTTACACTTTATATGTATAATGGCATACAAACTGTTGTGACGTCACTGCTTCAGTAGGCCTACTGCCACCTTCCCTTGTTGTATATTTTATTTTTTCTTTCCCTTTGCTTATTAACTTTTTCACTCTCACATTACGGTGCCCCACATTTCACTTGTTACCCAAACGCTGGTAATTCTTGATCACCCGTTTCCACACTCACTTTGATCTTTTTATGTTTGTATCTGTGTGGCAACAGTGGCTAGTAAATCCACAACGGTTTGGCACTTTTAAAAGAAAATACTGAATTCAGGTTTCCTCTCGAATTTTTTTAACTAATAACTATAGTTATCACTCGTAGGTTTGTTCACTGCCTTTGTCACTACCACTTATTACTGCTAGCGGTTATTGCACGCCTCAAAAACACGAAGGTTCTCGGAGCCTTGTGCACCCACGTCTGTACGTGTGTGTGTGTGTGTGTGTTTGTGTATGTGTGTGTGTGTGTGTTTGTGTATGTGTGTGTGTGTGTGTGTGTGTGTGTGTGTATACTCACCTAATTGTACTCACCTAATTGTGGTTGCAGGGGTCGAGATTCAGCTCCTAGTCCCGCCTCTTCACTGATCACTACTAGGTCCTCTCCCTCTCTGCTTCCTGAGTTTTGTCATACCTCTTCTTAAAACTATGTATGGTTCCTGCCTCCACTACTTCTCTTGCTAGGCTATTCCACTTCCTGACGACTCTATGACTGAAGAAATACTTCCTAACGTCCCTGTGACTCGTCTGAGTCTTCAGTTTCCAATTGTGACCCCTTGTTTCTGTGTCCCCTCTCTGGAACATCCTGTCTCTGTCCACCTTGTCTATTCCCCGCAGTATCTTGTATGCCGTTATCATGTCTCCCCTGACCCTTCTGTTCTCCAGTGTCGTCAGTCCGATTTCCCTCAACCTTTCCTCGTACGACATTCCCCTGAGCTCTGGAACTAACCTTGTTGCAAACCTTTGTACTTTCTCTAACTTCTTGACGTGCTTGACCAGGTGTGGGTTCCAGACTGGTGCTGCATACTCCAGTATGGGCCTAACATACAGTGTACAGTGTCTTGAACGATTCCTTATTAAGGTATCGGAACGCTATTCTCAGGTTTGCCAGGCGCCCGTATGCTACAGCAGTTATTTGGTTGATGTGTGCCTCCGGTGACGTGCTCAGTGTTATGGTCACCCCAAGATCTTTCTCCCTGAGTTAGGTCTGTAGTCTTTGTCCACCTAGCCTATACTCTGTCTGCAGTCTTCTTTGCCCCTCCCCAATTTTCATGACTTTGCATTTGGCAGGGTTGAATTCGAAAAGCCAGTTTCTGGACCACGTCTCCAGCCTGTTCAGGTCTCTTTGCAGTCCTGCCTCATCCTCATCCGATTTAGTTCTTCTCATCAGCTTCACATCATCTGTGAATAGGGACACTTCAGAGTCTATTCCTTCCATCATGTCGTTCACATATATCAAAAATAGCACTGGTCCTAGAGCTGACCCCTGTGGGACCCCGCTCGTCACAGGCGCCCACAGTGATTCCTCTTCACGTACCATGACTCGTTGTTGCCTCCCTGTCAGGTATTCCCTGATCCATTGCAGTGCCCTCCCTGTTACATGCGCCTGATCCTCCAGCTTCTGCACTAATCTCTTGTGAGGAACTGTGTCAAAGGCCTTCCTGCAGTCCAGGAAAATGCAATCTGCCCACCCCTCTCTCGTGTCTTACTTCTGTTACCTTGTCATAAAACTCCAGAAGGTTTGTGACACGATTTTACCTTCCATGAACCCATGCTGGTTTCCATTTACAATCTTGTTTCGTTCCAGGTGTTCCACCACTCTCCTCCTGATAATCTTCTCCATGATTCTGCATACTATACAAGTCAGAGACACAGGTCTGTAGTTTAGTGCCTCGTTTCTGTTTCCTTTCTTAAATATGGGGACTACATTTGCTGTCTTCCATTTCTCAGGTAGTTGCCCGGTTTCAAGGGATGTGTTGAAGATTGTGATTAGGGGCACGCACAGCATCTCTGCCCCTTCTCTAAGGACCCACGGGGAGATGTTGTCCGGCCCCATCATCTTTGAGGTATCAAGGTCACTTAACAGCTTCTGCACCTCCTCGTCGGTTGTTCGTATGTCATCCAACACTTGTTGGTATATTCCCTCTTGATGTTCCCTTCTGTGCTGTCCTCCCAGAGCCCTTCCTGTCTCTACTGTAAAAACTTCCTTAAATCTCCTGTTTAGCTCCTCACATACCTCCTGATCATTTCTTGTGAGTTCTCCACCTTCTGTCCTGAGTCTGATCACCTGGTCTTTGACTTGTCTTTCTCCTGATGTGGCTATACGACAGTTTCGGGTCAGTCTTGACTTTCGATGCTATGTTATTTTCATAGTGTCGTTGGGCCTCCCTCCTTACCTGCGCATACTCGTTCCTGGCTCTGCGACTAATCTCCCTAGTTTCATGTGTTCTCTGCCTTCTGTACTTTTTCCTTCTCTATTGCATTGTTTTTGCCTCCTTACACCGTCGGGTAAACCAGGGGCTCGTTCTGGTCTTCCCTTTGTTTCTGTGTGTGTGTGTGTGTGTGTGTGTGTGTGTGTGTGTGTGTGTGTGTGTGTGTGTGTGTGTGTGTGTGTGTGTGTGTGTGTGTGTGTGTGTGTGTATATGTGTGTGTGTGTGTATGTGTGTGTGTATGTGTGTGTGTGTGTGTGTGTGTGTGTGTGTGTGTGTGTGTGTGTGTGTGTTTGTGTATGTGTGTATTGGAATGTATTCAGTCAAGAGTTTCAGCCACTGGCTTCATGCCAAATGCGAAGAGTTAACGGCTCTGTTATACAAAAAAAATATGTTGAGTATCATTTCGCTCTCAATTATCCAACTCATAAACAATGACGCATTATTTAACAAGCTCTTAATGAACGAGTGAGCGAGTCATCTTATGACCAGGACCCAGATCAGGTGTTTTTTCCAAACGAATAAATTAACATAATGTTAGGAACTCAATCATTGTTCTTCTGTTTTCTCTTTGCACGAGATGATGACAGCCAAACAAAACAGTCTTTACTCTCACGAGAAAAAGGTTAGAAGTGTGATATCAGCTTTAAGTCCGAGAATTATTAGTGAACATGCGTCACCTTGCAGGTATTAAAGCATGTACAGTATTCCAACGCCTGTTATTGCAATAATAACAATTGATGTTGTTCAAGGGATGTAAACATTGTGAGATAAGTGTGTTGACAAGGCCGCGGTGCCGTGTGTGTATAGGACTAGTGGATAACGTCACGTTGTTGACTGTGGCATATTGTTACACTCTTGACTGTCGGCTCTTGTCACGTTGACTGTTAACTGGAGCTTCACAGGTAAGCCTGCAGGAGGCGGGGGACGAGAGGAAGGACTTGCTTCTTGTTTGACTGATAATACAGACGTGTCAGAACCGTGCCAAGAGTGCCTGGTGTGTGTAGGGGGGGATGGGGGGAAAGTGGACATTGCACCTCGCATTTCTTGATGCCGCTGGAGCATAGCGGGGAATACAGGTAGCATATAATTTATTTTATTTGTTAAAATTATACACAGCAGCATGCACTGAGCGGCTATCCTATGCCTTATGATAGTTACTCGTGGGAAGAAGAGCTAATTACGTTTCCCTGTTACATTCCTCATATATGGATTATTAAAGATTCACTGGATTATAAAACTCCAGGGAAATGGAAAGAGGACAGAGCAGAATAGGATGACGAAGAGGGTGTATTAATCCAGGGTTGAAGGAAGGAAGGGTTGGAGGGAGTATTTGTGAAGGTTTTAAATTGGTGGGAGTTTGAACATCTAATAGGCATGTGTTAGCGTGTTAGATCAAAGTGGGAGGAGATCAGTAGCTTGAAGGATGTGATGTGTTCTTGGAGTGCGTGCAAGGTGATAGTGATAAGGCATTTAGAAAAACCCGTTAGCCAGACTTGGGCCGTAGAGGTGGAAAGTATAGTGCCTGCACTCTGGAAGGGTGAGGCTGTTGCACTTTAGGTCACTCAATGATGTGTGCCACTTTTGGCAAGACAGCCATTGAATAAATGATGAGGAATATTTTTTTTATATATCTAACTTGGTAGAAGAGAGGCAGTGTGGTAAAAAAAATGATCTGAAGGTGAACACCACCCATGAATGACTCTCGAAACCGAAATGAAGCGATCGTCAACAATTGACCAAGCGGAGGGATCGAACCCAGTGCAAGCCACTCCTACAATTAGGTGTATTTCTGTATATCTTAGGATAGTTAGCATGGGACTACATTGTGAATGAAATGCAGAAATCCTTCTGGTCACAGTGCTGTCCATGTTAATTTATCTAGTGTGAAAAAGAAATGCACTCAGCTAAACGAATCTTTATATGCCGGTATGGGTCAGTGTAGCAACCACTGGCCTGCTAGTATTAGTTCTGGCTTGTCGTGGGCTCGAACTGTACACTTTCTGCGAGTTGATTCATAGACAACCTTGTGATACAAGACAAATAACTATACTATGAAAACTTTTGTTAAGAAGTAATCCCCCGGTCTCGCGAAAATGTTTCTTCTGGGGTCCCTGATCTTCCATGAGAGGTCTATCTCTCCCCGTTGGGATCCTACGTTCCCGTGGGGTTCCAAGTCTTCTGTACGAGTTTAAGGTCTTCTTTCATTGGAGCCCCAGATCTTCTGTAGGGTCCCATGATCTTTCGTAGGGAAATCCAGGAATCCTGTAAGAGGTCTAAGCCTTCCATGGTCCCAAGGTCCTAAAGGACTTTCAGAACTCCCTTGAGGGTCCCAGGTCTCACTTAGGGGTCAAGGTCTTAAGTGACGATCACACTCTCAACCCTTCCCATGAGGACCACACTCCAGCCTCACTCATTCATTGTGACCAGACCTACCTGGAGTTCATTACCTTTGTAAATTGTGAGTTCATTACCTTCGTAAACTGTGAGTTTATTACCTCTGTAACTTGCTCAGCTATCAAAACTTTGGAGTCCAGTCCCTGGACCAATTATGTACCTCTGTATCTGTACTCACCCATGACGACCGCTCTCCCAGCCCCTCTCATGACGACCATTCTCCGAGCCCCTCTCATGACGACCACTCTCCCAGCCCTTCCCATGACGACCACACTCCCATCCCTCCCATGACGACCACATCCCAGCCCCTCCCATGACTACACTCTCAGTCTATCCTATGACGACCACACCCCAGCCCCTCCCATGACGACCAAACTCCCAGTCTCTCCCATGACGACCACACTCCCAGCCTCTCCCATGACGATTACACCCCAGTCCCTCCCATGACGACCACACCCCAGCCCTTCCCATGACGACTACACCCCAGCCCCTCCCATGACGACAACACTGCAAGCCCCTCCCATGACGACCACACCCCAGCCCCTCCCATGAGGACCACAATGCCAACCCCTCCATTGAGGACCACACTGCCAGCCCCTCCCATGACGACACTGCCAGCCCCTCCCATGACGACCACACTGCCAGCCCCTCCCATGACGACCACACTGCCAGCCCCTCCACTGAGGACCACACTCCCAGCTCCTCCCATGACGAAAACACTCCCAGCCTCTCCCATGACGACCACACCCGAACCCCTCCCATGACGACCACACTCCCAGCCCCTCCCATGACGACAACACTGCCAGCCCCTCCCATGAGGACCACACTGCCAGCCCCTCCATTGAGGACCACACTGCCAGCCCCTCCCATGACGACACCACTGCCAGCCCCTCCCATGACGACCACACTGCCAGCCCCTCCGATGACGACCACACTGCCAGCCCCTCCATTGAGGACCACACTCCCAGCTCCTCCCATGACGACCACACTGCCAGCCCCTCCCATGACGAACACACTCCCAGTCACTCCCATGAAGACCACACTACCAGCCCTCCCATGACGACCACACTGCCAGCCCCTCCCATGAGGACCACACTCCCAGCCCTCCAATGAGGACTACACTCCCAGCCCCTCCCATGAGGACCACACTCCCAGATCCTCCCATGAGGACCACACTCCCAGCCCCTCCCATGAGGACCACACTCCCAGCCCCTCCCATGACGACCACACTCCCAGCCCCTCTCATGACGACCACACTCCCAGCCCTCCCATGAGGACCACACTCCCAGCCCCTCCCATGAGGACCACACTCCCAGCCCCTCCCATGAGGACCACACTCCCAGCCCCTCAATGAGGACCACACTCCCAGCCCCTCCCAAGACGACCACACTGCCAGCCCTCCCATGAAGACCACACTCCCAGCCCTCCCATGACGACAACACTGCCAGCCCTCCCATGAGGACCACACTCCCAGCCCCTCCCATGACGACCACACTGCCAGCCCTCCCATGAGGACCACACTCCCAGCCCCTCCCATGAGGACCACACTGCCAGCCCTCCCATGACGACCACACTCCCAGCCCCTCCCATTACGACCACACTGCCAGCTCCCCCATGAGGACCACACTCCCAGCCCCTCCCATGAGGACCACCCTACCAGCCCCTTCCATGAGGACCACACTCCCAGCCCCTCCCATGAGGACCACACTACCAGCCCCTCCAATGAGGACCACACTACCAGCCCCTCCCATGAGGCCCAGAGTCCCAGCCCTTCCCATGACGACCACACTCCCATCCCTCCCATGACGACCACATCCCAGCCCCTCCCATGATTACACTCTGTCTCTCCCATGACGACCACACCCCAGCCCCTCCCATGACGACCAGACTCCCAGTCTCTCCCATAACGACCACACTCCCAGCCTCTCCCATGACGATTACACCCCAGTCCCTCCCATGACGATCACACCCCAGCCTCTCCCATGACGACCACACCCCAGCCCCTCCCATGACGAGAACACTGCCAGCCCCTCCCATGACGACCACACCCCAGCCCCTCCCATGAGAACCACACTGTCAGCCCCTCCATTGAGGACCACACTGCCAGCCCCTCCCATGACGACACCTCTGCCAGCCCCTCCCATGATGACCACACTGCCAGCCCCTCCCATGACGACCACACTCCCAGCCCCTCCATTGAGGACCACACTCCCAGCTCCTCCCATGACGACCACACTCCCAGCCTCTCCCATGACGATTACACTCCAGTCCCTTCCATGACGACCACACCCCAGCCCCTCCCATGACGACCACACCCCAGCCCCTCCCATGACTACAACACTGCCAGCCCCTCCCATGAGGACCACACTGCCAGCCCCTCCATTGTGGACCACACTGCCAGCCCCTCCAATGACGACACCACTGCCAGCCCCTCCCATGAGGACCACACTGCCAGCCCCTCCATTGTGGACCATACTGCCAGCCCCTCCAATGACGACACCACTGCCAGCCCTCCCATGAGGACCACACTCCCAGCCCCTCCCATGAGGACCACACTGCCAGCCCCTCCATTGAGGACCAAACTCCCCATCCTCCCATGACGACCACACTGCCAGCCCCTCCCATGACGACCACATTCCCAGTCCCTCCCATGAGGACCACACTACCTGCCCTCCCATGACGACCACACCCCAGCCCCTCCCATGACGACCACACTCCCAGCCCCTCCCTTGACCACCACACTCCCAGCCCCTCCCTTGACCACCACACTCCCAGCCCCTCCCATGAGGACCACACTCCCAGCCCTTCCATTAGGACTACACTCCCAGCCCCTCACATGAGGACCACACTCCCAGCCCCTCCCATGAGGACCACACCCCAGCCCCTCCCATGAGGACCACACTGCCAGCCCCTCCATTGAGGACCACACTGCCAGCACCTCCCATGACGACACCACTGCCAGCCCCTCCCATGAGGACCACACTGCCAGCCCCTCCGATGACGACCACACTGTCAGCCCCTCCATTGAGGACCACACTCCCAGCTCCTCCCATGACGACCACACTCCCAGCCTCTCCCATGACGATTACACTCCAGTCCCTCCCATGACGACCACACCCCAGCCCCTCCCATGACGACCACACCCCAGCCCCTCCCATGACTACAACACTGCCAGCCCCTCCCATGACGACCAGACTCCCAGTCTCTCCCATGACGACCACACTCCCAGCCTCTCCCATGACGATTACACCCCAGTCCCTCCCATGACGATCACACCCCAGCCTCTCCCATGACGACCACACCCCAGCCCCTCCCATGACGACAACACTGCCAGCCCCTCCCATGACGACCACGCCCCAGCCCCTCCCATGAGGACCACACTGCCAGCCCCTCCATTGAGGACCACACTGCCAGCCCCTCCCATGACGACACCACTGCCAGCCCCTCCCATGACGACCACACTGCCAGCCCCTCCCATGGCGACCACACTGCCAGCCCCTCCATTGAGGACCACACTCCCAGCTCCTCCCATGACGACCACACACCCAGCCTCTCCCATGACGATTACACTCCAGTCCCTCCCATGACGATCACACCCCCGCCTCTCCCATGACGACCACACCCCAGCCCCTCCCATGACTACAACACTGCCAGCCTTTCCCATGAGGACCACACTGCCAGCCCCTCCATTGTGGACCACACTGCCAGCCCCTCCAATGACGACACCACTGCCAGCCCTCCCATGAGGACCACACTCCCAGCCCCTCCCATGAGGACCACACTGCCAGCCCCTCCATTGAGGACCAAACTCCCAGCTCCTCCCATGACGACCACACTGCCAGCCCCTCCCATGACGACCACATTCCCAGTCCCTCCCATGAGGACCACACTACCAGCCCTCCCATGACGACCACAGCCCAGCTCCTCCCACCGACCCCCACACTCCCAGCCCCTCCCTTGACCACCACACTCCCAGCCCCTCCCATGACGACCACACTCCGAGCCCCTCCCATGAGGACCACACTCCCAGCCCTCCCATTAGGACTACACTCCCAGCCCCTCACATGAGGACCACACTCCCAGCCCCTCCAATGAGGACCACACTCCCAGCCCCTCCCATGAGGACCACACTCCCAGCCCCTCCCATGACGACCACACTCCCAGCCCCTCCCATGACGACCACACTGCCAGCCCTCCCATGAGGACCACACTCCCAGCCCCTCCCATGAGGACCACACTCCCAGCCCCTCCCATGAGGACCACACTCCCAGCCCCTCCCATGAGGACCACACTCCCAGCCCCTCCCATGAGGACCACACTCTCAGCCCCTCCCATGACGACCATACTGCCAGCCCTCCCATGAGGACCACACTCCCAGCCCCTCCCATGACGACCACACTGCCAGCCCTCCCATGAGGACCACACTCCCAGCCCATCCCATGAGGACCGCACTACCAGCCCCTCCTATGAGGACCACACTCCCAGCCCATCCCATGAGGACCACACTCCCAGCCCCTCCCATGAGGACCACACTCCCAGCCCATCCCATGAGGACCACACTCCCAGCCCATCCCATGAGGACCACACTCCCAGCCCATCCCATGAGGACCACACTACTAGCCCCTCCCATGAGGACCACACTCTCAGCCCCTCCCATGACGACCACACCCCAGCCCCTCCCATGAGAACCACACTGCCAGCCCCTCCATTGAGGACCACACTCCCAGCTCCTCCCATGACGACCACATCCCAGCCCCTCCCATGACGACCACACCCCAGCCCCTCCCATGACTACAACACTGCCAGCCCCTCCCTTGAGGACCACACTGCTAGCCCCTCCATTGTGGACCACACTGCCAGCCCCTTCAATGACGACACCACTGCCAGCCCCTCCCATGACGACCACACTGCCAGCTCCTCCCATGACGACCACACTGCCAGCCCCTCCCATGACGACACCACTGCCAGCCCCTCCCATGACGACCACACTGCCAGCCCCTCCCACGACGACCACACTGCCAGCCCCTCCATTGAGGACCACACTCCCAGCTCCTCCCATGACGACCACACCCCAGCCCCTCCCATGACGACCACACCCCAGCCCCTCCCATGACTACAACACTGCCAGCCCCTCCCTTGAGGACCACACTGCCAGCCCCTCCATTGTGGACCACACTGCCAGCCCCTCCCATGACGACCACACTGCCAGCTCCTCCCATGACGACCACACTGCCAGCCCCTCCATTGAGGACCAAACTCCCAGGTCCTTTCATGATGACCACACTGCCAGCCCCTCCCATGACGACCACACTCTCAGTCCCTCCCTTGAGGACCACACTACCAGCCCTCCCATGACGACCACACCCCAGCCTCTCCCATGACGACCACACTCCCAGCCCCTCCCTTGACCACCACACTCCCAGCCCCTCCCATGACGACCACACTCCGAGCCCCTCCCATGAGGACCACACTACCAGCCCCTCCCATGAGGACCACACTACCAGCCCCTCCCATGAGGACCACACTACCAGCCCCTCCCATGAGGACCACACTACCAGCCCCTCCCATGAGGACCACACTACCAGCCCCTCCCATGAGGACCACACTACCAGCCCCTCCCATGAGGACCACACTACCAGCCCCTCCCATGAGGACCACACTACCAGCCCCTCCCATGAGGACCACACTACCAGCCCCTCCCATGAGGACCACACTACCAGACCCTCCCATGAGTACCATATTCCCATGAGGACCACACTCCCAGCCCCTCCCAGCCCCTCCCATGAGGACCACACTACCAGCCCCTCCCATGAGGACCACACTACCCAGCCCCTCCCATGAGGACCACACTACCAGCCCCTCCCATGAGGACCACACTACCATGAGGACCACACTACCAGCCCCTCCCATGAGGACCACACTACCAGCCCCTCCCATGAGGACCACACAACCAGCCCCTCCCATGAGGACCACACTACCAGCCCCTCCCATGAGGACCACACTACCAGCCACACTCCAGCCCCTCCCACGAGGACCACCCTACCAGCCCCTCCCATGAGGACCACACTACCAGCCCCTCCCATGAGGACCACACTACCAGCCCCTCCCATGAGGACCACACTACCAGCCCCTCCCATGAGGACCACACTACCAGCCCCTCCCATGAGGACCACACTACCAGCCCCTCCCATGACGACCACACTCCCAGCCCCTCCCATGAGGACCACACTACCAGCCCCTCCCATGAGGACCACACTACCAGCCCCTCCCATGAGGACCACACTACCAGCCCCTCCCATGAGGACCACACTACCAGCCCCTCCCATGAGGACCCACTGATGAGGACCACACTACCCAGCCCCTCCCATGACGATGAGGACCACACTCCGAGCCCCTTTCATGAGGACCACACTATCAAAGAGTTCAGAGTGTGGAGTTTCTTGTTCCCGTCGCTAACTATTTATATAAAGCGAAGGTGATATTGTACTTCCTTGAACAGTCTCTTTCGCCTTAGTCTCTCCATACTCCCCAGTCTCTCTATACTCCCCAGTCTCTCTATACTCCCCAGTCTCTCCATACTCTCCAGTCTCTCCATACTCCTCAGTTTCACCATACTCCCCAGTCACAGGCCTGGTCACAGACCGGGCTGCGGGGGCGTTGACCCCCGGAACTCTCTCCAGGTAAACTCCATGTAAACTCCAGTCTCTCCATACTCCCCAGTCTCTCCATACTTCGCAGTCTCTCCATACTTCCCAGTCTCTCCATACTCCCCAGTCTCTCCATACTCCCCAGTTTCACCATACTCCCCAGTCTCTCCATACTCCCCAGTTTTACCATACTCCCCAGTCTCTCCGTACTCCCCAGTCTCACCATACTCCCCAGTCTCTCCATACTCCCCAGTCTCACCATACTCCCCAGTCTCTCCATACTCCCCAGTCTCTCCATACTCCCCAGTCTCACCATACTCCCCAGTCTCACCATACTCCCCAGTCTCTCCATACTCCCCAGTCTTACCATACTCCCCAGTCTCTCCATACTCCCCAGTTTCACCATACTCCCCAGTCTCACCATACTCCCCAGTCTCACCATACTCCCCAGTCTCACCATACTCCCCAGTCTCACCATACTCCCCAGTCTCACCATACTCCCCAGTCTCACCATACTCCCCAGTCTCACCATACTCCCCAGTCTCACCATACTCCCCAGTCTCACCATACTCCCCAGTCTCTCCATACTCCCCAGTCTTACCATACTCCCCAGTCTCTCCATACTCCCCAGTTTCACCATACTCCCCAGTCTCACCATACTCCCCAGTCTCACCATACTCCCCAGTCTCACCATACTCCCCAGTCTCACCATACTCCCCAGTCTCACCATACTCCCCAGTCTCTCCATACTCCCCAGTCTTACCATACTCCCCAGTCTCTCCATACTCCCCAGTTTCACCATACTCCCCAGTCTCACCATACTCCCCAGTCTCACCATACTCCCCAGTCTCACCATACTCCCCAGTCTCACCATACTCCCCAGTCTCACCATACTCCCCAGTCTCACCATACTCCCCAGTCTCACCATACTCCCCAGTCTCACCATACTCCCCAGTCTCACCATACTCCCCAGTCTCTCCATACTCCCCAGTCTCTCCCGCTGTGGTAGGTTTCCGAGCATGTTAACTTCAAATCAGTGCTGTTTTAATGGACACGTTGCTTATATGTGCCTTATATTTGTGTCGTGGCGAAGACAGTCAACTTTCATGTTTATGTCATAGTGGCATCTTACTCTTCAAGTGACACCTGTGGCACCCCAGTGACTACTGTAGCACCCTAGTGACTGCTGTGGCACACCAGTAACTCCTGTGGCGCCCAGTGACTGTTGTGGCCCTCCAGTGACTGCTGTTGCACCCAGTGACTGTTGTGGCCCTCCAGTGACTGCTGTGGCATCAAGTGACTGCTGTGGCACCCCAGTGACTGCTGTGGTACCCCAGTGACTGCTGTAGCACCCCAGTGACTGCTGTGGCACCCTATTGACTGTTGTGGCCCTCCAGTGACTGCTGTGGCACCCAGTGACTGCTGTGGAACCTCAGTGACTGCTGTGACCCCCAGTGACTGCTGTGGCACCCCGGTAACTGCTGTGACACCCAGTGACTGCTGTGGCCTCTCAGTGACTGCTGTGGCACTTCTGTGACTGCTGTGACACCTTAGTTATTTAACAGTTATCTGGGAGTGAGAGTGTAGAGTGGACTCGGTGTAACCATTGTTTAACACAGTATCAATTACGAGTCCAATAACCGCCTTGCCACCTGTGTGGTCTTATGTCCAGCTGGTGGTAACGTTTGGCTCTAGATCGTCTGGTGACCGTTAGAACACTGTGGCGGTCTGACCCTGTCAGAGGACGACTTAGGTAGCTGACTCGGGGTGGATTACCTAGTCTGTGGTAATCATTCTATGTCAGACACATACCAGCCAGCCGTTGCTTCATGTATCATTATGACCTTGGTTCCCTAGTGTTCTCACTATTCTTTTGTTATTCTGGCTGATGTTATTCCCATGCACATTTGAATGTGTATATTTGAGTTAAGGCAAATCCAAGATAAATTCTTTGTTTAATACTGTATTATCTTATTTAAACCTCGTCTTTATGGTTTTATGATAGGAAATATTGTGCAGAATATATTACCACTTGTTTCATTGCACATATTTCTACAAGTCATCACTGAGGACGAGCACTGACTCACGTAACGACTAACAACATACTCACTGGAAGAGTCAGGCTCTGAGACTCAAAAATCATAGAAAAAGAGAATTAATGTCCAAATTTTATGGATTCTATCACGCATCCAGTTACTCCTTCATGACAAAGTTGGTAAGTTAGTCCGAGAAAGTACCCTGAAGGAAGAATACACAAATAACTCGCACATAGGGAGAGAGGGTTATTTGTGTATTGTTTCAGTCACGATATTGTGCCTTTTTGTTCTTCACCCTAAAGGAAAACGTAGTATATAACATTCGTATATCTGTGTTTATCATTAGGAATAATTTTAGAAGTGCAGTAAATAATGAAAGTGAATATCTCAGGAATACAGTTAGAAGCTCGAGTAGATATCACTCATTATAATATGAACGTAAAAGTTTCTCTCCTGAGCGACTTGTAATGTGAACAGACTGACTAATTATGGCTTGGTTACAAGTGCATCTGGCAGTTTGGCAGACATACAGACGATGATCAAATTTAATGAAAAGTATGTGACCAGCGTTATGGTCACACTTCTGAACACTGCTTTATTGTCCACTTATTGAATAATATAGCATAATAACATATATGATAGGTCAAAATATTTTATTAATGAAAATAAGATACCAGACATATTAAGCAAATACCCAAAACTTTCTGGCAAGAGATAAGACCACTGTAGATAAAAATCGAGATGGCTTCTTTTTTACCCGTTTGGAAGCCTAGTTTTTAGGTCTTTTGTGTATCCATATTCTCCTGCGCTCCACTCCACAGGATGGATATGGGGTTCACAGTAAACTAGCCATGTTGGCAGCAAAATCTAATCTGATTGGTGAAACTAAATGAATTACTTATTTATGAGTTTAAGTTTTTTCCTATGAGTGATTTTTGTAAGTGTTACTGTTTCAAAAAGCACAACCCAAAACTGAGCTTATCCTTGACTGTGAGTGTTACATCATGTTTGGCGAGTTTCGGCGTAGTTACTCATGTGGTGTTGTCGCCGCGATTTTGACGACTAGTGACATCTGTATGTTTGCATGTTCTCCCTAACTTATTGCTTCACCAGTGCTGATATTTTACTCATGATATTGGGATCACTTTTCAGCAGAAATTACCAGGTGAGGAACTTTGCAAATTCATACACAACTGACTGTTCTCCTACCAGTAGGGAGGGTTGCTTTCCTATCAGTATGGAGGGTTACTTTTTTACCAGTATGGAGGGTTACTTTCCTACCAGTATGGAGGGTTACTTTCCTACCAGTATGGAGGGTTATTTTTCTACCAATATGGAGGGTTACTTTTCTACCAGTATGGAGGGTTACTTTTCTATCAATATGGAGGGTTACTTTTCTACCAGTATGGAGGGTTACTTTTCTACCAGTATGGAGGGTTACTTTTCTACCAGTATGGAGGGTTACTTTTCTACCAGTATGAAGGGGTTACTTTATTAACAGTATGGCTAATAATTCACCAAGTAATGGTGATCATTCCCGTGGTAATGCTCCTCTAGAAAATTCAATTGGACTCGTGCCAGGGAAGCAGCAGTGAGTCTGAAATTTGAATAAGCAAATATTAATTTAGAGAAATTCCAAATAACGAAAACAGAGAATGCATGTTTTTGATAAATATATTTTACAAGCTAAGAGCTGTTATCCTACCTCAGCTAATTTGAAAGCCCAGCCTTAAAGTACATTACCACCCCCAGGATGCCACCCACAACAGTTGACTAACACCCGGGTACCCACTCACTGCTAGCTTAACAGGGGCAGCAGGCACAAGGAAATATTCCCAAGGTTCCTACCCTTGCCGAGGATTGAACCCCGGACCCCCAGTGTTTGAGCTGTGCTTTGGGCCTTGGCTACTACTATTGTTCACCGTCTCGTTGTGGTAGTGTGTCAAGTTGAGAATGACACTTGAATGTATGTGTCTAGTTATATTTATTTACTATAGAGCACTCTATGCTGTTATCGATATTGGAGAGAGAGAGAGAGAGAGAGAGAGAGAGAGAGAGAGAGAGAGAGAGAGAGAGAGAGCATTATGATGTCAACGAGATAAAGTCAGTTGATTAAATGAAAATGCTGGCCCACAGATGGCTCCAACTTCATCCTGTTCCCTACTTGAATGTTTCATAACAATAAAAATGCGTTCAAATGAGCTGGTTATATAGCAGCTCTTAGCTTGTCAATAAAGCTAGGGATCCTAACCTTGTCAAACCCTGTGTACAGAGAGAGAGAGAGAGAGAGAGAGAGAGAGAGAGAGAGAGAGAGAGAGAGAGAGAGAGAAAGAGAGACCTCATTAAATTCTGTGTTTAAGCCATAGCGGCATCTTACTTTAATTGACGGTTATGGGATCCCTATTGTATAGCTGTGCTCTAGGTATGGGTATTTGGGATGTACAGAGTATGTGCATGCACAAACATCTGTGTCGCATACACCCCTCCAGTCCCTTCTGTCTGGACTACACCTCCAGTCCCTTCTGTCTGGACTACACCTTGTTGCAACCCCTGAATGGGTTGCAATGATTAATATGCATATATATAATTATTACCTTTTCATATAATTTTATATTGCTTATATTTGCGATAATAGCTAAATCGTAAGTGTATTGCTTTATATTGTTATTTGACTTAGCTTCCTTTTGTTAGGTAGGATGTAACATATTATGTGCTCAGTTCAAGTCTTGATTGTCTAACTACTGTAATTATCGCTTGTGGCTCGTTTCCCTGCCAGTTTCTTGTTGTTGCTAGGCAGTAACTGTCCACGAAGCTATCACGTGATCGAGGGGGGGTATCCTCACCTCGCCTGAAGTATTCAGTCTGGTCTAGACTCTCTTGGTGGTTGGACGGATTGTCTGTCTCATTATTCTTGCTAGTTCTGTAGAACTCTGTTCACAGAACATTGTATAGACTTAGTGATTTTCGACGTTGTACTGAGGTTGTGTGTCGCATAGACACTATGAGTAACTCAGGTCCTGAGCTGTAGCTTCTGACCTAACTTGTACTGGTATCTGTGTATTATCACAGTCGGGGATTTTCTTATGCTGAACTTAGATTCAGTAGTATGGGAGTTTTGTGACTTTTGTGGAGGATCTGCAGATGGTCCCTACTTAGTGTCTTTATATTATTTCCTTGTTCCTGATTCTGTGTCGCATTTGCTTGCTATATTGCTATTGGGCTTAGCATTCTTTTTATTGTTCAAGCAGACTGTTCTGATTGCCAGTTGGTTAAGAAGTTAGTTTATTTGAGGACTTTGTCAGTCACTTGTTTAAGTCTAGTCGAGTCGTGAGACATAGCGAACCACTTAGAGCACTTATACACATACACACAAGCTTACTTGTACATATTTGTAATATCTTATTAAATGTTAATGTACCAGACGGTACTTAAGAATTATAAATGTGATATGTGCTTTCAGCACAATATTATTGTATACGACAGAATTGATTATTATTATTTTGATTAATTTAATTTAATTTGATAATGTACCTCTAGACTTAATAAATTTATTAAATTTTAATTTCTCTAGTTAGTAGCCTACCAGTTGTAATCCTGAAGCACTATTGAATCATACTGAATTCTAATGGATAATTGGACGAGGATACTGACTACTTGTTACGAAAACCCAGTAACAGGCTGGATGCTAGAAGGGCAGTCCTTTCTAGTATTCACTGGAGATCTCTAACCTTTTAGAATCGCGTTTTTTGTAACACACCTCGTCCCTTCTGTCTGGACTACACCTCCAGTCCCTCCTGTCTGGACTACACCTCCAGTCCCTTCTGTCTGGACTACACCTCCAGTCCCTCCTGTCTGGACTACACCTCCAGTCCCTTCTGTCTGGACTACACCTCCAGTCCCTTCTGTCTGGACTACACCTCCAGTCCCTCCTGTCTGGACTACACCTCCAGTCCCTTCTGTCTGGACTACACCTCCAGTCCCTTCTGTCTGGACTACACCACCAGTCCCTCCTGTCTGGACTACACCTCCAGTCCCTTCTGTCTGGACTACACCTCCAGTCCCTCCTGTCTGGACTACACCTATAGTCCCTTCTGTCTAGACTACACCTCCAGTCCCTTCTGTCTGGACTACACCTCCAGTCCTTCCTCTCTGGACTACACCTCCAGTCCCTCCTGTCTGGACTACACCTCCAGTCCCTTCTGTCTGGACTACACCTCCAGTCCCTTCTGTCTGGACTACACCTCCAGTCCCTTCTGTCTGGACTACACCTCCAGTCCCTTCTGTCTGGACTACACCACCAGTCCCTCCTGTCTGGACTACACCTCCAGTCCCTTCTGTCTGAACTACACCTCCAGTCCCCCCTGTCTGGACTACATCCCGAATCCCTTCTGTTTGGACTACACCTTCAGTCCCTCCAGTCTGGACTACACACCGAATTCCTCCTGTCTGGACTACACCCCGAGTCCCTTCTGTCTGGACTACACCACCAGTCCCTCCTGTCTGGACTACACCTCCAGTCCCTTCTGTCTGAACTACACCTCCAGTCCCCCCTGTCTGGACTACACCCCGAATCCCTCCTGTTTGGACTACACCTTCAGTCCCTCCAGTCTGGACTACACACCGAATTCCTCCTGTCTGGACTACACCCCGAGTCCCTCTTGTCTGGACTATACCACCAGTCCCTCTTGTCTGGACTACACCTCCAGTCCCTTCTGTCTGAACTACACCCCCAGTCCCCCCTGTCTGGACTACACCCCGAATCCCTCCTGTCTGGACTACACCTTCAGTCCCTCCAGTCTGGACTACACCCCGAGTCCCTCTTGTCTGGACTACACCTCCAGTCCCTCCTGTCTGGACTACACCTCCAGTTACTCCTATCTGGACTACACTTCCAGCCCCTCCTGTCTGGACTACACATCCAGTCCCTTCAGTCTGGACTACACCTCCAGTCCCTTCTGTCTGAACTACACCAACAATCCCTCCTGTTTGGACTACACCTCCAGTCCCTCCTGTCTGAACTACACCACCAGTCCGTCCTGTCTGGACTACACCTCCAGTCCCTCCTGTCTGGACTACACCACCAGTCCCTCCTGTCTGAACTACACCTCCAGTTCCTTCTGTCTGGACTACACCTCCAGTCCCTCCTGTCTGGACTACTACTCCAGTCCCTTCAGTCTGGACTACACCTCTTGTCCCTCCTGTCTGGACTACACCATCAGTCCCTCCTGTCTGGACTACACCTCCAGTCCCTCCTGTCTGGACTACACCTCCAGTCCGTTCTGCTTGGACTACACCTCCAGTCCCTCCTGTCTGGACTACTCCTCCAGTCCCTTCTGTCTGAACTACACCTCCAGTCCCCCCTGTCTGGACCACGCCCCGAATCCCTCCTGTCTGGACTACACCTTCAGTCCCTCCAGTCTGGACTACGCCCCGAGTCCCTCTTGTCTGGACTACACCTCCAGTCCCTCCTGTCTGGACTACACCTCCAGTCCCTCCTGTCTGGACTACACCTCCAGTCCCTCCTGTCTGGACTACACCTACAGTCCCTCCTGTCTGGACTGCACTTCCAGCCCCTCCTGTCTGGACTACACCTCCAGTCCCTTCAGTCTGGACTACAACTCTAGTCCCTCCTGTCTGGACTACACCATCAGTCCCTCCTGTCTGGACTACACCTCCAGTCCCTTCTGTCTGGACTACACCTTCAATCCCTCCTGTCTGGACTGCACCTCCAGTCCCTCCTGTCTGGACTATGCCACCAGTCCCTCCTGTGACTACATCACCAGTCCCTTCTGTCTGGACTACGCCACCAGACCCTCCTGTCTGGACTACACCACCAGTCCCTCCTGTCTGGACTGCACCACCAGTCCCTCCTGTCTGGACTACACCTCCAGTCCCTCCTGTCTGGACTACACCTCCGGTCCCTCCTGTCTGGACTACACCCTGAGTCCCTCCTGTCTGGACTACACCACCAGTCCCTCCTGTCTGGACTACACCCCGAGTCCCTCCTGTAATCACCACACCCCCATCTCTCCTTAGTAAGTTGTTTTTGATCAGCTTATCTTAGTTATCAAGGAAACAAAGAAGCTTGTTGTAGCTACTTAAAAATTCCAAAGGTTGAAGTTCGATGGGGCGGTGTGGTGCCATTAGTGGTGCCTCCTCGTTTACCTCTGATAGTGACGATATGTGTGATAAGTAGGTAAGAGTACCTGGCCAGGCAATGGAGCTGAATACAACATGGTCATGGTTATCTCTCTATCTCTCTCTCTCTCTCTCTCTCTCTCTCTCTCTCTCTCTCTCTCTCTCTCTCTCTCTCTCTCTCTCTCTCTCTCTCTCTTTCTCTCTCTCTCTCTCTCTCTGTCTCTCTCTCTTCCACGCATCACTGTATCCCGCTCTTTCTCTTGTAACTTTCTGTCCTTCCCATCTCCACCCAGTCCTATGGTGTCCCGTACTGTGTGGTGTTCCAGTCCAATGGTGCCCCCATGCTGTGTTATGTTCCAGTCCTATGCTGTGAGGTGTTCCAGTCCAGTTGTGCCCCATACTGAGTGGTCTTCCAGTCCTGTGGTGCTCCCATGCTGTGCTGTATTTCAATCCTGTGGTGCCTCATGCTGTGTGGTGTTCCAGTCCCGTGGTGCCCAGGCCCCAGTTGTAATGTAGTAGGTTCGCTGGTCTTGTCCCGGCCCGGGTCTTTTCCAGATGAGTGCATGGATGGGAGTGTTTACTGTGTATCTGTATATCTGGGGTTTTTCGGAATGAGTCTGGTTAGTTTGAGAGTTTGTTATTGTTGTATGAGAATGAGTTTTTTCTTTGTATGTGTATGGAAGCGTGTTATTGGAGTAAGAGTGTATGAAGAGTACGAGAGTGTTCTAGAGGTGTATGATATTGTGCTAGGAGTACACACTGAAATATTTCATGATATGAGGGTGTTTGTGGTGTATATAGTTGAGTTAAATATATAAGGGCGAGTGTTTTGGGTGTTTGTTCTGCATGACATTATATTTAAGGAGTTTGGTTTTATTGTACATCATAAGAATATTGAGAATCACTGTGGCTGGTCTACTAACCCGCACCGGCGCTACTCACTCCCTCTCATGTACCTCTCAAGCCCATTTTTGAAGTAATTCAGGTTGCTCCTTTCAGTGACTATCTTGAAGTTTATTTCATTAATTTACATGTGAATATAAAGCACTGCTGTCGGCCTACTGGCCTATACTAGGAAGGTTTTCTCAAAACTCAACTCTTCTTACATGACTTCAGCCTAATTTTAAAGGCGATAACTTCGATGTCTTGCTAAACCAGTTCTTTGCTAAACCAGTATTTTGCTAAACCAGTACTTTGCTAGAGACTTCCTAAATTTGTATTTAACCGACTTGAATGCATTGTTTTAAGATATTTTTTGATTAGACATAATCATAACCTCTTTTTGTCTTTTTTGCTTACGCCTGCATTCAATTTGTTTATTATAGGTATTAAACACTTACACATTTGAATAAGACACAACAAGAATTTCAGGACTTTTATTAAAGTGTCGTTTCGCCCACCTGAGGTTTATAATTCCAATACAGAGGAGTAAAAGTAATACATATATATTCTTAAGGGACTATTTCGAACATAGGTGTAGGATGGCCTACGTACTATGTCATAATGCGATGACTAGTGGAGCAAGCAAAAGACAGGAGAGATTATATAACTTGTATTTCCTTCACCAAAGAAGCAAGCTGGTATTTATATGTACACTATTTGCACTATGTACAGTAATATATGAGCAAGTTTACAACACGGTGGTCAAAAGAGGCAGAAAGCAACAGCCAGACAAAGTACAGTTAGCGACCAGCAGCCCAGACACGTCTGTCATCACTTGTCACAAACGAACCACATTACTTTACAGCCCTGGTGGGTTTGTCTGTGATTGGCCGATGAACCGAGATAGTGATATAACTGAGGACCCCAATTGATCGTTAAATCCTTAGAACCTAGTTTACTGATTGGTAGGTAACCTGTTTGGGAGTGTAATATACACCAAATCAAATGTAAAGTATGTAGCATGCCACAGGTACGATGTTTTGCCATGGGTCGTAATCATATGACCCGTCACTGATTCCCGAAGGAGTGTCGATGTTCGAACAAGCGTGCTGAATTATGGTGCGATGCATGACGACAATTGGAGATGCATTTCTCATGATTCCAAGCCGTTCTCTTCTCTAGGTGGTAGAGATCGTGTTTTCGCTAGGCACCTTACTGCAGTCCGGGCTGCATCTCTGTTGTCCCAGCTGTGACGTTCTCGGTGATGGTAGTGCCTTGAATTCCAAAGCTCAGAAATTGGCTCTGTGTTAAAATGTGATTTTATTGCACATTTCGACGTTTCCGAGTAGTTGGAGGCATTTTTCCGACAATTTTTTTTTAGCTAAAATTCGTATGTTCGTGTTATTTGTTTATTGCTCCATTCATGGTACTCCGCATTTTGCTCTTTATCACACTTTTAATCGAAACTGCTCTACAATTGCATTTTGTGAGAAAAATTAAGCCAAATCTTTTGCAGTCACCCCATAGCTCTAGGCGAGAGCCAGAGCCAGAGCCCCGAGCTGATTCTAGGTCTGACCACCTTGCATTATAGACAGTGATTGAAGGCAAAGTGGACGTGAAGTGGAAGTGTAATTTTATGAGTATGCATCCCTTTAGGATTGAAGTACTGTAAGTGGAGTACAGGTCCAAGGTCAGGTGCTATAAGTGGAGACGGGAGCTACTTAATCGCTATGTCCGGTTTGGGCAGGATGAGTCTGGCGAGAATTTAGTGGCGATAGTAACTAACTCTGAAGACGGCATGCGGTGATGGCCAGTTTCTCCGATAACTAATTTGGCACATCTGAAGTTCAAGAAATGGTTGTTGTAGCTTCAGTGTATGTAGTGCAGGAGTTGCCCAGAAACAAGGCACAGTACTTTCCCCCATCCTGTTCCTCATCTTCATATCAGACAGAGATGTAAATCATAGCAACGTGCCTTCTTTTGGAAACGATACTAGAATCTGCATGAAACTCATCCATTGAGGACACAGTAAATTTCCAAGATATAAACCAAGTTTTCTAATAAGCCACGAAAAAAAATATGATCAGTTAGGTTAAATTTTAGTTACTCTGTTATGGAAAAGTTGAATAAATAATAACTAGAACGGAATATACTGTAAAACTCGAGCTATAAAATTGAACTAGAAAGTAATGTGAAGAACTTGGGATTGTTAATGTCGAAGGATCTCACCTTCAATGATTATAACATTGTCACTATCACATCTGCGAGGAAAATAATAGGATGGCTAATGAGAACTTTCTAAACAAGGGTTGCCATGCCAGTCATGACCCTTTTAAGTCACTTGTTCTCTCTAGGCTGAATTACTAAGTTTTTGCCATGAGTACAGCCACCATAATCAACATCACATCCAGCAGTATGGAGACCAGAACTTAGTTAGGTAGCAAATGGCATAAATACCAACTAGTATATAAATAAGACACTTGTGGTAATAAGGTATCTGTTGAGAAGACGTTTCACTCGCAGTTTTATTAATTAATTAAATGGATTGATGAAACTCTGTGAGAGAAACATCTCAATAAATATCCTAGTACTACGCACATATCTTATTTACGGAGCAGCAACTTAATCTAAGAGAGGTTTTGAATTTGGAGTACTTAATATATATGAGCGAGCTTGGTGTCTGTTATGTTATTGGGTGTGTTTTAAGTGCGTTTGGATGCATGGGGTGTGTAAACAAGCTCTCGTAGTATCACGATAACTGAATGTTATCTGTGTTGCGTCGCTATCGTGGTGACGACGTGGGTGAGGCTACGATAAGAGTCCCGGTGGAAGGAGGTCGTTTAGGGTGTCATGTGATAGTGTATCACAGCTGAGGACGTGACGCTGTTATCCATCACCTGATGGTTATCATGTTTCATGTACTCTCATTCACCATCACTTGCTAGTTATCATGTTTCATGTATTCTCATTCACCATCACTTGCTAGTTATCATGTTTCATGTATTCTCATTCACCATCACTTGCTAGTTATCATGTTTCATGTATTCTCATTCACCATCACTTGCTAGTTATTATGTTTCATGTACTCTCATTCACCATCACTTGCTAGTTATCATGTTTCATGTATTCTCATTCACCATCACTTGCTAGTTATTATGTTTCATGTACTCTCATTCACCATCACCTGCTAGTTATTATGTTTTATGTACTCTCATTCATCATCACCTGCTAGTTATTATATTTCATGTACTCTCATTCATCATCACCTGCTAGTTATCATGTTTCATGTACTCCCCCCCCCCATCCCTCACCAGGCTGCCATCTTTCATTACAAACAAATCCAAACGTATCCGGTCCTTAAACCCAATCGATGTTGTTTATGGAAGACCTTAAGAAGCAATCAATATAAATTTCGCGTTTAGGAAGTACATATCAACATGGTTTTAAACGTGCGTGTTGTATCACACAGAACTGCATCCTTTGAAAATGTCTGACATCTTTTGATAACCTTTACGTGGTATGGTAGACACCAGCAGTTGTGTTGTTAGGTAAGACACATATGCAACAGTTAGACAACTTTATTCCGAAACGTTTCGCCTACACAGTAGGCTTCTTCAGTCGAATACAGAAAGTAGGCAGGAACAGTAGAGATGTGAAGACGATGTAATCAGTCCATCACCCATCTTGGTACAGAAAACACCTTGGACAAGCTTTTCAAGTGAGAAGTGTTGGATCTGAGAGGGACATGACCTCTCAGTGGTTACATTCTCACTACTACTACTACTACTACTACTACTACTACTACTACTACTACCACTCTGCACCTCTCCTTCCGACAGTATTTAAGTCTCCGCACTGTCGCTTGATCTTCAGATAGTTCCTGACTATGGAACTGAACTTCTCCATGCCGAGGGACTGACAACCTCAAATTCTACGACTTCAAGGGTGATGGACTGATTACATCGTCTTCACATCTCTACTGTTCCTGCCTACTTTCTGTATTCGACTGAAGAAGCCTACTGTGTAGGCGAAACGTTTCGGAATAAAGTTGTCTAACTGTTGCATATGTGTCTTACCTAACAACCTGTCGGTATTGTATACCATTTTGATGTTCACCAGCAGTTGTGTTCATTCGCTTCCCTTTCTTAACGAAGTCTTATATGTACAAGATCAAGAATACTCCGTAATACAGACACATCTGCAACATCCGGGTATCTTTATTTGTAGACGTTTTGCCCTCCAGTGGCTTTATTAATCCGATTCAAGGACATAATGGTTGTAGACGAAATGTTAGTTTAATATTACCTTTAGCTAAGGAATTGCTAATGTTGTTGCTGGTTGTGTTGACTGGGAATACAGTGTATTTGCTAAGTGTTGTGCTGGAATGTAAGTTGTGTAATTTCTTCTCAACTTATTTCTTACAGTAGATAATGAAATGTTGCAGGTATTGAAGCTCAGCGCAAACTTAATATTACACTCTCCTTCGAGGGATGCGGCAACGGAAGAGATTCAGTGTTCTTATGAAGAGACCAGAGACGATCCCACGCTTGGTTCTGTCGTCGTGATGTAGATCAATTTGAATTTTTGTGTGTTTTTCGGTAGATCTTTAAATGAAGTTTTGTTATTCTCAGTTAGTTGATCAAGTCCCTGGTGGGTGACACGACTTCACAATAAAATGTCATAACCCGTATTTTGTCTTATTAATTGCACACCGCCTGATGTCTTACTACACTGACTTGTACCTCAGTACACTGCCTGCTGCCTCGGTACACTTCCTTCTGCCTTAATATACTGCCTGCTGCCTCAGTGTACTGCCTGTTTTGCATATATATGCACTGTTAAGAACATAAGAAAGAAGGAACACTGCAGCAGGCCTACTGGCTCATGCGAGGCAGGTCCAAGTCTCCTACCGGCTTAAGCCAATGCACCCAACCTAGTCAGGTCAGGTCACATTCACTTAAGGAAGGAATACGGCAACTGACCTAGTAGCACAAGCTAGTCAGGTCCAACTCACACCCACCCACACCCACTCATGTATTTATCTAACCTATTTTTAAAACTACACAACGTTTTAGGGTCTATAACTGCACTCGGGAGTTTGTTCCACTCATCCACAACTCTATTACCAAACCAGTGCTTTCCTATATCCTTCCTGTTCATCCAATTCACTCGCTTTCATTAGCTCGCTGATGTTTATATAACAACTGACCATTACATGTGATGTCGTTGTGATTGCTGTGTAGTAGTCCACATTATTAAGGTACCCAAGTTAACACGAAACCTTTGAGGGGAAAAGTTCTGTAACTTTGTTATTTTAGCTTTCTGGAATAGTAAACAAACTTTGGTATTGTAAAACTTTTGTACAGTAGTTCCCTTGTTTTTCCTTTCAAGTATTGAGCGAAATCTACTCGAGCCTCGAGAAAATCATGCTAGTCGAGCATAACATGCAGGACGCTCTTAAATTACCGGCAAGGATTGCAACACCTGGGGTATCTATTTTTAAATGTATCACCTGCGCTGCAGATTTCTTTAGTTGAATACAGGTTAATATAACACTAGACAATATTCGATTGTTAGGTAAGACACATATGCAACAGTTAGGTATCTTTATTTCGAAACGTTTCGCCTACACAGTAGGCTTCTTCAGTCGAGTACAGAAAAGTTGATAGAAGCAGAAGATACTTGAAGACGATGTAATCAGTCCATCACCCTTAAAGTTTTGAGGTGGTCAGTCTCTCAGTCTGGAGAAGAGCATTGTTCCATAGAATGAAACAATATGGAGATGAAGTGACAGGATGGAGCCTTATATAGTGCCAACAGGTGAGACGTAGGTCACTAGAAGACGTAAGAACTCAGATGTTGGGAGGTCAGGTCCCCCTCAAATCCAGCCGTTCTCACTAGTAGAGGTTGTCGAAGTTGATTGCAGGTCTGTACCAAGATACCCTTGTGTTGCAGTGTCTGACAGATTGAACATTAAAATGGTATAAAATACCGACAGGTTGTTAGGTAAGACACATATGCAACAGTTAGGTATCTTTATTTCGAAACGTTTCGCCTACACAGTAGGATTCTTCAGTCGAGTACAGAAAAGTTGATAGAAGCAGAAGATACTTGAAGACGATGTAATCAGTCCATCACCCTTAAAGTTTTGAGGTGGTCAGTCCCTCAGTCTGGAGAAGAGCATTGTTCCATAGTATGAAACAATATGGAGATGAAGTGACAGGATGGAGCCTTATATAGCGCCAAGAGGTGAGACGTAGGTCACTAGAAGAGGTAAGAACTCAGATGTTGGGAGGTCAGGTCCCTCTCAAATCCAGCCGTTCTCACTAGTAGAGGTTGTCGAAGTTGATTGTAGGTCTGTACCAACATCGTCTTCAAGTATCTTCTGCTTCTATCAACTTTTCTGTACTCGACTGAAGAAGCCTACTGTGTAGGCGAAACGTTTCGAAATAAAGATGCCTAACTGTTGCATATGTGTCTTACCTAACAACCTGTCGGTATTTTATACCATTTTAATGTTCAATATTCGATTGGAGAAGCCTGCTGCACAGACGAAACGTTTCGGCATTAATAATTCACAAGTGATGCACTTGGCATATTCATCAGCTTGTCGATATTGTAAACCATCAGTAATATGATAAGTGATTATAAATGTCATTTATGTTTATTAAGAAGAGAAATGGTGGCGAGCTTTGTGACGTACCACCAGCACTTATTACGTCTACAGCTGTTGTTATTCTGACGTGTTTTTCTTGAGAATTATCCATCACTGACGTCCACGTACTACTCTCCCTCTCTTACCGTCAGTAATAATCCTAAAGATCTGAACGTTGGAAATAAATGGTATAAAATACCGACAAAATGGAAATATAAACACATATGCAGTATAATGTGATCCTTTATTGACTACATTTCGCCCACACAGTGGGCTTTTTCAAGTCACAAACAGAACTACCTGGGGTGGAAGGAACGCGAGTATTTATAGTCAGGTTCAGAATGCTGAGGTCAGGTGGAGAATGCTGCATCTGATGATGTACCGAGTGGGGTTATAGAGTCTAAAATCTTGGGTAGCTTGGAAAGGAGATTGAATAAGTTTGTGAGCAGACCCCCCACAGTGTTCTCATGTGGGATAGCGATGAAGAAGTTTCTTGGCAAGTGGTTCAGCTATGTTGTAGAAGCCACTATTCTGGTTGAAGTTGTCGGATATAGAAATAAGTGATGATTCCAGGATTCTTCGGTATTGGGTGTTGTCTTCTGTGGCGATAAGTCTTGAGTTTCTGTAGTTTATCAAGTGGTTGTGTGAATTACGGTGTTGTACGCAGGCATTCCTTGTGTCGTCAGACCTGCTTGCGTATTGGTGTTCTGAAATACGTGTTTGGAGGTCCCTTGATGTTTCGCCCACGTATAACTTGTTGCAGTCATTACAAGGGATATGTATACCCCTGCAGAGGGTGGAAGCTTGTCCTGTCTATCACTGGTAATGTCCTTGATGGTCGTGGTTGTGGAGGTAGATACTTGAAATGAGGTATTGGAAAAGATGTTGGAAACGTGTTTGGCAATGGAGTTGGTGGGGAGGACTATGTATCTCTTCTCGGCAGTGTCTTCTCTGGGTGTGTTGAAGATTTGTAGATGAATGGTTCAGAGAACCGACATGTTGATAAATTAGACACATGTGCAACTCTTGGGTATCTTTATTGAGGAAACGTTTCGCCACACAGTGGCTTCATCAGTCCATACGTAGGAGAAACTTGTAATAAAGTTGGTAGAATTACCGACAATATGTAAAGTAAAAGGACACAAGTGCAACTAATGTGACATTTATTGTGGCAACGTTTCGCTCTCCAGGAGCTTTATCAAGCTTGATAAAGCTCCTGGAGAGCGAAACGTTGCCACAATAAATGTCACATTAGTTGCACTTGTGTCCTTTTACTTTACATAGGAGAAACTTGAAGAACAGGAGGAGAATGAGGTAATCAGTCCCTCAACCTTGAGTCGATTTGTTCAGTCCATCAATCTTGAATAGAATTCAAGATTGATGGGCTGAACACATCGACTCAAGGTTGAGGGACTGATTACCTCATTCTCCTCCTGTTCTTCAAGTTTCTCCTACGTATGGACTGATGAAGCCACTGTGTGGCGAAACGTTTCCTTAATAAAGATACCCAAGAGTTGCACATGTGTCTAATTTGTGTTGAAGATGTTTAATGCCCGTCGTCTGCAGTCTCTGATGAAGTGACGAGGATAGTGGAGTTTAGAAAATACTTGTTCAATCATTGTGCATTCTTCTTCAAGAAACGCATTGCTGCAGATTCTGAGTGCACGCAGGAAGGAGCCTATAATTACACCACGTTTGGTTTTGGTGTCGTGGTGAGAGTAAAAGTGGAGAAGATCGTTTTGGTTGGTGGGTTTTCGATAGACTTTAAAACGAAGTTCGTGGTCAGCTTTGCAAAGTAGAACATCAAGGAAAGGAAGAGTGTTGTCGACCTCTTCTTCAAGTGTGAACTGGATTGAAGGCTCGACCTGGTTGAGCTTGTCTTGGAGAGCTTGAACATTGAAGCGTTTAGGAGTTATGAGGAGAATGTCGTCAACATAACGGAGCCAGGTGACAGACGAAGGAATAATGGTGGAGAAACGTTCGGCTTCTAGATGTTCCATGTATAGGTTCGCCAGGACCGCACTGAGTGGCGAACCCATGGGTAGTCCAAAAGTCTGCTGAAAGAGGTGATTTTCGAAAGAGAAACACGTAAAACCAACACATAGTTCAACAAGGTCGATGAAATAGCTGGCTGGAATGGGAAGATCAAGTGAATCGTCAATTTTCCTGCGCAAGAGATCGATGGCTTGTGTAGTAGATACTTTTGTGAATAGGGAAGTCACGTCAAGGCTGGAAAGTTTCTTGTTCCTGATGTTGATGTTGCGAATGCGATTGAGAAGATCACCCGAGTGTTTGAGATGTGCTGGACTGATAGTGCCCAAGAGTTTAGAGAGGTGTTTTGCGAGAATTCCTGAGAGCTGGTGGGGAGCACTCAATCTGTCAGACACTGCAACACAAGGGTATCTTGGTACAGACCTACAATCAACTTCGACAACCTCTACTAGTGAGAACGGCTGGATTTGAGAGGGACCTGACCTCCCAACATCTGAGTTCTTACCTCTTCTAGTGACCTACGTCTCACCTCTTGGCGCTATATAAGGCTCCATCCTGTCACTTCATCTCCATATTGTTTCATACTATGGAACAATGCTCTTCTCCAGGCAGAGGGACTGACCACCTCAAAACTTTAAGGGTGATGGACTGATTACATCGTCTTCAAGTATCTTCTGCTTCTATTTACTTTTCTGTACTCGACTGAAGAAGCCTAATGTGTAGGCGAAACGTTTCGAAATAAAGATACCTAACTGTTGCATATGTGTCTTACCTAACAACCTGTCGGTATTTTATACCATTTTAATGTTCAAGTTATACGTGGGCGAAACATCAAGGGACCTCCAAACACGTATTTCAGAACACCAATACGCAAGCAGGTCTGACGACACAAGGAATGCCTGCGTACAACACCGTAATTCACACAACCACTTGATAAACTACAGAAACTCAAGACTTATCGCCACAGAAGACAACACCCAATACCGAAGAATCCTGGAATCATCACTTATTTCTATATCTGACAACTTCAACCAGAATAGTGGCTTCTACAACATAGCTGAACCACTTGCCAAGAAACTTCTTCATCGCTATCCCACATGAGAACACTGTGGGGGGGTCTGCTCACAAACTTATTCAATCTCCTTTCCAAGCTACCCAAGATTTTAGACTCTATAACCCCACTCGGTACATCATCAGATGCAGCATTCTCCACCTGACCTCAGCATTCTGAACCTGACTATAAATACTCGCGTTCCTTCCACCCCAGGTAGTTCTGTTTGTGAAAGTTAAGACACATGTGCAACATCTGGATATCTTTATTGTAGACGTTTCGCCATCCAGTGGCTTTATCAATACAGATTCTAGGACATAATAGGAAGACAGTAGAACTATATACAAAAGATGAGGTAATCAGTCCCTCGGCCTTGGAGTTAGTGTTCACAGCATCGTGGTGGAGGAGAATCTGGAGCAAAGGCAAGAAGACTGGCGTTTATATAGTCGTCAGTGGAAGGGACGGGCAGCAGACGAGGGCAGTCACTGGTAGGCGGGATTCCCCAGTGGAAGTAGGTCCTTCCCAAAGAGATGGGTTAGTTGCAGCAGCCGTGAAGGTCTTGTAGATGTCCTCTGAACCAAGATTCCATGATGTTGCAGTGTCTGACAAGTTGTGCAAGAAAGGTATAAAATACCGACAATATGAAAGTTAAGACACATGTGCAACATCTGGATATCTTTATTGTAGACGTTTCGCCATCCAGTGGCTTTATCAATACAAATTCTAGGACATAATAGGAAGACAGTAGAACTATATACAAAAGATGAGGTAATCAGTCCCTCGGCCTTGGAGTTAGTGTTCACAGCATCGTGGTGGAGGAGAATCTGGAGCAAAGGCAAGAAGACTGGCGTTTATATAGGCGTCAGTGGAAGGGACGGGCAGCAGACGAGGGCAGTCACTGGTAGGCGGGATTCCCCAGTGGAAGTAGGTCCTTCCCAAAGAGATGGGTTAGTTGCAGCAGCCGTGAAGAAGGTCTTGTAGATGTCCTCTGAACCAAGATTCCATGATGTTGCAGTGTCTGACAAGTTGTGCAAGAAAGGTATAAAATACCGACAATATGAAAGTTAAGACACATGTGCAACATCTGGATATCTTTATTGTAGACGTTTCGCCATCCAGTGGCTTTATCAATACAGATTCTAGGACATAATAGGAAGACAGTAGAACTATATACAAAAGATGAGGTAATCAATCCCTCGGCCTTGGAGTTAGTGTTCACAGCATCGTGCGAGGGACTGATTACCTCATCTTTTGTATATAGTTCTACTGTCTTCCTATTATGTCCTAGAATCTGTATTGATAAAGCCACTGGATGGCGAAACGTCTACAATAAAGATATCCAGATGTTGCACATGTGTCTTAACTTTCATATTGTCGGTATTTTATACCTTTCTTGCACAGTTCTGTTTGTGACTTGAAAAAGCCCACTGTGTGGGCGAAACGTAGTCAATAAAGGATCACATTATACTGCATATGTGTTTATATTTCCTAGTTAAGCTATCCACATCGTTGCCGGACTTATAAGCCTTGTATTTAAACGTTTTTATTCCCTTATGTAACCTACCTTAATTGAACTAAATTGAACCAAATTTACCTTAAAAAAGAAAAGAACATGTGTATGTATACAGACAACGTTAATAAATTGACGTTGGAGTTTTAAGAACATTAACACAGCACAATAAAGACAGCTTGCAAGAGAGCAGGTTTCCAGACGTCTAAGAGAACATCCGTCACAACCTCGTATCTTTCAAGTGAAGAGTTATCAAAAACTTCCCGAAAATCTTATAAACAGCATCTTCCTTCTTGCCTCTACCTTATATACTGAAAATATAAATGTATAATAAATATTTAATAACCATGAAAAAATCTCTAGAAAATATGACTTTGCAATGTTAATAAGAACATAAGAACATAAGAAAGGAGGAACACTGCAGCAGGCCTGTTGGCCCATACTAGGCAGGTCCTTTACAATTCATCCCACTAACAAACATTTGACCAACCCAATTTTCAATGCCACCCAAGAAACAAGCTCCGATGTGCAAGTCCCTCTCAAATCCAACCCCTCCCACTCATGTACTTATCCAACCTAAATTTGAAACTACCCAAAGTCCTAGCCTCAATAACCCAACTAGGTAGACTGTTCCACTCATCAACTACCCTATTTCCAAACCAATACTTTCCTATGTCCTTTCTAAATCTAAACTTATCTAATTTAAATCCATTACTGCGGGTTCTCTCTTGGAGAGACATCCTCAAGACCTTATTAATATCCCCTTTATTAAAACCTATCTTCCACTTATACACTTCGATCAGGTCTCCCCTCATTCTTCGTCTAACAAGTGAATGTAACTTAAGAGTCTTCAATCTTTCTCCATAAGGAAGATTTCTAATGCTATGTATTAATTTAGTCATCCTACGCTGAATGTTTTCTAACGAATTTATGTCCATTCTGTAATATGGAGACCAGAATTGAGCTGCATAATCTAGGTGAGGCCTTACTAATGATGTATAAAGCTGCAGTATGACCTCTGGACTTCTGTTGCTTACACTTCTTGATATAAATCCCAGTAATCTATTTGCCTTATTACGTATGCTTAGGCATTGCTGTCTTGGTTTAAGGTTGCTGCTTACCATAACCCCCAAGTCCTTTTCGCAATCTGTATGGCTAAGTTCTACATTATTTAACTTATAAGTGCTAGGGTTATGGACACTCCCGAGCTTCAGAACCTTGCATTTATCTACATTGAATTGCATCTGCCACTTTTCTGACCAAGAGTAGAGTTTGTCTAAATCCTCCTGAAGTTCCCTAACATCTACGTTTGAATCAATTATCCTACCTATCTTCGTGTCATCGGCGAATTTGCTCATATCACTAGTAATTCCTTCATCAAGATCATTGATATATATTATAAACAACAACGGGCCCAAGACTGATCCCTGTGGAACGCCACTTGTTACTGATCCCCACTCGGATTTAACCCCATTTATGGACACTCTCTGCTTCCTGTCAGTGAGCCATGATTCGATCCACGAGAGCACCCTTCCCCCAATGCCATGAGCTGCTACTTTCTTCAACAGTCTTTGGTGCGGAACTCTATCAAATGCCTTACTAAAATCTAAGTAAACAATATCAAATTCTTTATCGTGGTCAACAGCCTCAAAAGCTTTACTGAAGAAAGTTAATAAATTAGTTAGACAAGACCGGCCTCTTGTGAATCCATGTTGAGTATCATTAATCAAGCTATGCTTATCGAGATGGCTTCTTATAATCTCAGCTATAATTGACTCTAGTAATTTGCCTACAATTGAGGTCAGGCTTATTGGGCGGTAATTTGACGGTAACGACTTGTCCCCTGTTTTAAAAATAGGAATTACATTAGCCATCTTCCACATATCAGACACTACACCTGTTTGAAGAGATACTTGCAAAATTTTCCAAATTTGTCAACATGTAAAGATTAATAAATTGTTTTATTATCAGTGAGTCATTATAGAGGCATTATTAAAATGTGTGTGTGATATATGTTATCCGTGGGAGTGTTGGAGGTTCACCTGACTGTGGGAGTGGAAATAAATGGTATAAAATACCGACACAATGGCAATATAAACACAAATGCAGTATAATGTGATCCTTTATTGACTACGTTTCGCCCACACAGTGGGCCCACTGTGTGGGCGAAACGTAGTCAATAAAGGATCACATTATACTGCATTTGTGTTTATATTGCGACTGTGGGAGTGTTGGAGGTTCACCTGACTGTGGGAGTGTTGGAGGTTCACCTGACTGTGGGAGTGTTGGAGGTTCACCTGACTGGGGGAGTGTTGCAGGTTCACCTGATTGTGGAAGTGTTGCAGGTTCACCTGATTGTGGAAGTGTTGCAGGTTCACCTGACTGTGAAAGTGTTGCAGGTTCACCTGACTGTGGAAGTGTTGCAGGTTCACCAGACTGTGGAAGTGTTGCAGGTTCACCTGACTGTGAAAGTGTTGCAGGTTCACCTGATTGTGGAATTTTGCAGGTTCACCAGACTGTGGAAGTGTTGCAGGTTCACCTGACTGTGGAAGTATTGCAGGTTCACCTGACTGTGGAAGTGTTGTAGGTTCACCTGTCTGTGGGAGTGTTGCAGGTTCACCTGACTATGGAAGTGTTGCAGGTTCACCTGACTGTGAAAGTGTTGCAGGTTCACCTGACTGTGGAAGTGTTGCAGGTTCACCTGACTGTGAAAGTGTTGCAGGTTCACCTGATTGTGGAAGTGTTGCAGGTTCACCAGACTGTGGAAGTGTTGCAGGTTCACCTGACTGTGGAAGTATTGCAGGTTCACCTGACTGTGGAAGTGTTGTAGGTTCACCTGACTGTGGAAGTGTTGCAGGTTCACCTGTCTGTGGGAGTGTTGCAGATTCACCTGACTCTGGAAGTGTTGTAGGTTCACCTGACAGTGGAAGTGTTGCAGGTTCACCTGACTGTGGAAGTGTTGCAGGTTCACCTGACTGTGGAAGTGTTGCAGGTTCACCTGACTGTGGAAGTGTTGCAGGTTCACCTGACTGTGGAAATGTTGTAGGTTCACCTGACTGTGGAAGTGTTGCAGGTTCACCTGACTGTGGAAATGTTGCAGGTTCACCTGACTGTGGAAGTGTTGCAGGTTCACCTGACTGTGAAAGTGTTGCAGGTTCACCTGATTGTGGATGTGTTGTAAGTTCACCTGACTGTGAAAGTGTTGCAGGTTCACCTGATTGTGGAAGTGTTGCAGGCTCACCTGACTGTGGAAATGTTGCAGGTTCACCTGACTGTGGAAGTGTTGCAGGTTCACCTGACTGTGGAAGTGTTGCAGGTTCACCTGACTGTGGAAGTGTTGCAGGCTCACCTGACTGTGGAAGTGTTGCAGGTTCACCTGACTGTGGAAGTGTTGCAGGTTCACCTGACTGGAAATGTTGCAGGTTCACCTGACTGTGGAAGTGTTGCAGGTTCACCTGACTGTGGAAGTGTTGCAGGTTCACCTGACTGTGAAAGTGTTGCAGGTTCACTTGACTGTGAAAGTGTTGCAGGTTCACCTGACTGTGAAAGTGTTGCAGGTTCACCTGACTGTGAAAGTGTTGTAGGTACACCTGACTGTGGAAGTGTTGTAGGTACACCTGACTGTGGAAGTGTTGTAGGTACACCTGACTGTGGAAGTGTTGTAGGTTCACCTGACTGTGAAAGTGTTGTAGGTTCACCTGACTGTGAAAGTGTTGTAGGTTCACCTGACTGTGAAAGTGTTGCAGGTTCACCAGACTGTGGAAGTGTTGTAGGTACACCTGACTGTGGAAGTGTTGTAGGTACACCTGACTGTGGAAATGTTGCAGGTTCACCTGACTGTGAAAGTGTTGTAGGTTCACCTGACTGTGAAAGTGTTGCAGGTTCACCTGACTGTGAAAGTGTTGTAGGTACACCTGACTGTGGAAGTGTTGTAGGTACACCTGACTGTGGAAGTGTTGTAGGTTCACCTGACTGTGAAAGTGTTGTAGGTTCACCTGACTGTGGAAGTGTTGTAGGTACACCTGACTGTGGAAGTGTTGTAGGTTCACCTGACTGTGAAAGTGTTGTAGGTTCACCTGACTGTGAAAGTGTTGTAGGTTCACCTGACTGTGGAAGTGTTGTAGGTTCACCTGACTGTGGAAGTGTTGTAGGTACACCTGACCGGAGACGTGTTACACTATTTTACTTAATTATGAGAACTTCTGTATTTTTTCAGATATTCTTACTGCTGTAAGAACGTCGCTACTGTGAATATAACTGACCTGATCACTGCCTGAAAACACAGGTGCAGCGCTGAAAGTAGGTTACTTGTGGTGCAGTTGTAGAGGCCAGTACACAGCTGAAGGTCACAAGTTCACTCAAGAAAGAGACGAGATTATCAGCAAATGTGGTCACAGCTGTTGTCTCAAGGTCACCCAGTCTTACGTGCTGATCAGATTACAGTTGGTATTTTGAGATCAACCTTGGTAGACGGCTCATCCTCTTAATCAAAAGTCAATATTCTATTGTTGCTAAGACAGTCAGACGGCGGACTGTTGCAAGAGTCTTTAACTCATTATTAATTGTATTGTAGATTGTGTTCGGCGGCTTTCTTATTTTTAATTGCGCTTCAAGTTTTTTATCGCTCAGGGTAGGAGAGAAGAGCTGCTAGATAAGTATAGGTCAGCTATAGATTTCATTAAGTCTAAGGGAGGGATCCCAATCATATGTAGCATTTTGCCTAGAAGGGGAGTAGGAAATGAATGGTTGTCTAGGGCAATTGGTGTAAATTACTGGCTAGACAGATACTGCAAGGAACTTGCAATCCCATTCATTGACAACTGGAACAACTTTTATGGCAAACATGATATGTATGCAAGGGATGGGGTACATCTTTCTGGGGCTGGGGTGGTAGCACTTGCAAACTCAATTGAGAAGGCCATTGGTGAAATGCCTATGATTTTAAACTGATAGAAGATAGAGGTATGGGTGTGTGGGAAACAAGCAGGTTGCAACACTAGGGTTGGAAACAGTAAATGTATAAAAGGCATTCAGCATGAAGTTATAAATATAAACAATAGATCAGGTCAGCAAACAAAGGGGGACAGCAGAGGGCAGCAAGGGACTAGCTCCCTTAAGGTTTACTATACTAATAGCAGGAGTGTAAAAAATAAGATAGATGAGCTAAGATTAATTGCAAGTGCAGGAAACAGATATTATTGCTATAACAGAGACCTGGCTCAATCTGAAAGATAGAGAGATGCCCTCTGAATGTCACATACAAAGCTACAAATTATTCCACACTGACAGGGTCAACAGGAAGGGTGATGGAGTAGCGATATAAGTCAGAGACAATTTAAATTGTTGTGTTAGACGAGATATAAAATTAGAAGCGTCGGCCACTGAATCTGTTTGGTTGCAGCTTCTCGAGGGCCGAGAAAAGCTGGTTTTGGGTGTGATTTACAGGGCCCCAAATCTTGATAGGGAGTGCAGTAAACTTCTATGGGACGAAATTTGTAAGGCATCTACATACGAAAATGTTGTGCTAATGGGATTATTTTAACTATAGACAGATTGACTGGAGCAATTTGACAGGAAATTTAGAGTCAGGTGACTTTCTTGATACGATCCAGGATTGTTTTTTAAAACAGTTTGTGACAGAGCCAACTAGGGGAAATAACCTCCTTGACTTGGTTCTTGCCAGTAGAGAAACACTAATTAATAATCTTGAGGTTAATGATGAGCTTGGGGAAAGTGATCACAAATCACTCAGTTTTAATATATTATGGAATTCCCCTAATAATGGCAATCAAGTCTCTGTCCCTGACTTTCGCTTGGCTGATTTCATAGGACTGAAAACTTACTTAGGTGGGCTGAACTGGAATGACCTGACTAGGGGTCAGGTAGGTGGTGATGGTTGCCGATATGACGCTTTCCAGGGCATAGTTCTAGCTGCTCAGTCAAATTATGTTCCAAATAGGGAAATCAGATCAAACAAAAATGATCCTAAATGGATGAACAATAGATTAAAATATCTGATTGGTCAAAAGAGAGGCATATATAGGCAAATAAAAAGAGGAGAGGGGCAATTAAGAAATCGATATATTCAGTTAAAGAGAGAAATAAAAAAGGGAATTAGAAAAGCAAAAAGAGATTATGAGGTTAAAGTTGCAAGAGAATCGAAGACTAACCCAAAAGGATTCTTTCAGGTATACAGAAGTAAGATCAGGGACAAGATAGGCCCACTCAAAAGTTCCTCGGGTCAGCTCACTGACAGTGATAAGGAAATGTGTAGAATTTTTAACACATACTTCCTCTCAGTTTTTACACAGGAGGATACCAGCGATATTCCAGAAATGATAAATTATGTAGAACAGGACGATAATAAACTGTGCACGATTAGGGTCACAAGTGACATGGTCCTTAGGCAAATAAATAAATTAAAACCTAACAAATCCCCAGGCCCTGATGAACTGTATGCAAGGGTTCTAAAGGAATGTAAAGAGGAGCTTAGCAAACCTTTGGCTAATCTTTTCAACATATCACTACAAACTGGCATGGTGCCAGATAAGTGGAAAATGGCAAATGTGATACCTATTTTCAAAACAGGTGACAGGTCCTTGGCTTCGAACTATAGACCAGTAAGCCTAACCTCCATAGTGGGAAAATTTATGGAATCAATAATTGCCGAGGCAGTTTGTAGCCACCTTGAAAAGCATAAATTAATCAACGAATCTCAGCATGGTTTTACAAAGGGGCGTTCCTGCCTTACGAATTTATTAACTTTTTTCACTAAGGTATTTGAGGAGGTAGATCATGGTAATGAATATGGTATTGTGTATATGGACTTCAGTAAGGCTTTTGACAGGGTCCCACATCAGAGACTATTGAGGAAAATTAAGGCACATGGAATAGGAGGAGAAATTTTTTCCTGGATAGAGGCATGGTTGACAAATAGGCAGCAGAGAGTTTGAACATTAAAATGGTATAAAATACCGACAGGTTGTTAGGTAACACATATATGCAACAGTTAGGTATCTTTATTTCGAAACGTTTCGCCTACACAGTAGGCTTCTTCAGTCGAGTACAGAAAAGTTGATCGAAGCAGAAGAGACTTGAAGACGATGTAATCAGTCCATCACCCTTAAAGTTTTGAGGTGGTCAGTCCTTCAGTCTGGAGAAGAGCATTGTCCCATAATCTGAAACAATATGGAGTTGAAGTGACAGGATGGAGCCTTATATAGCGCCAGGAGATGAGACGTAGGTCACTAGTAGAAGAAAGAACGCAGATGTTGGGAGGTCAGGCCCCTCTCAAATCCTGCCGTTCTCACTAATAGAGGTTGTCGAAGTTGATTGCAGGTCTGTACCAAGATACCCTTGTGTTGCAGTGTCTGACAGATTGAAAATTAAAGTGGTATAAAATACCGACAGGTTGTTAGGTAAGACACATGCAACAGTTAGGTATCTTTATTTCGAAACGTTTCACCTACACAGTAGGCTTCTTCAGTCGAGTACAGAAAAGTTGATAGAAGCAGAAGAGACTTGAAGACGATGTAATCAGTCCATCACCCTTAAAGTTTTGAGGTGGTCAGTCCCTCAGTCTGGAGAAGAGCATTGTTCCATAGTATGAAACAATATTGTCTTCAGCTTCCAATTGTGACCCCTTGTTTCTGTGTCCCATCTCTGGAACATCTTGTCTCTGTCCACCTTGTGTGTGTACTCACCTAATTGTGGTTGCAGGCGTGTGTGTGTGTGTGTGTGTGTACTCACCTAATTGTAGTTGCAGGGGTCGAGACTCAGCTTCTGGCCCCGCCTCTTCACTGAGTGCTACTAGGTCCTCTCTCTCCCTGCTCCATGAGCTTTATCATACCTCATCTTAAAGCTATGTATGGTTCCTGCCTCCATTACATCACTCGCCAGACTATTCCACTTCCTGACCACCCTATGACTGATGAAATGCTTCCTAACATCCCTGTGACTCATCTGAGTCTTCAACTTCCAAGAGTGACCCCTTGTTTCTGTGTCCCCTCTCTGGAACACCTTGTCTCTGTCCACCTTGTCTATTCCATGCAGTATTTTGTATGTCGTTATCATGTCTCCCCTAACCCTCCTGTCCTCCAGTGTTGTCAGGCCAATTTCCCTTAACCTTTCTTCGTAGAACATTCCCCTCAGCTCTGGAACTAACCTTGTCACAAACCTTTGCACTTTCTCTAATTTCTTAACGTGCTTGACCCGGTGCGGGTTCCAAACTGGTGCTGTATACTCCAGTATGAGCCTGACGTGCACGGTGTACAGTGTCTTGAAAGATTCCTTACTTAGGTATTGACTCCTGTTACCCTCTCCACTTGTAACTCTACTATGTAATCAAAACTCAGAACCACATGATCGCTAGCTCCAAGGGACCTCTCATATGTTATGTCCTCAATGTCTGAACTGCTGGTTCATCCTCCCCTCTCTCTCTGATAGTGTCTCTGACGTGTTGATGCATGAGGTTTTCCAGTACCACATCCATCATCTTGGCTCTTCATGTGTCAGGATCCCCGTGAGGCTCCAGGTTCTCCCAGTCGATCTCTCTATGGTTGAAATCACCCATAACCAGTAACTGTGCTCTGCACGATTGAGCTCTTCGTGCCACCTTAGCCAATGTGTCCACCATCGCTCTGTTGTTCTCTTCATATTCCTCTCTTGGCCTCCTGTAGTTCTGTGGTGGGTTATACATCACTGCAATGACTACCTTATGTTCTCCAGACTGAATTGTATCTACTATGTAGTCCCTTTCTCCAATCTCATCCATGCTTTCCATTTCCTCAAAACCCCATCGGTTTTTTATGAGCAGTGCAACCCCTCCTCTCCCTCTGCTTCTTTTGTCTTTCTTCAGGATCTGATATCTCGGTGGGAAGACTGTGTCTGTTATTGTCTCAATAAGTTTCGTTTCTGTGACTGCTGTGTTGTTTGGGGACTTCTCATTGATTCTGTCATGCCACTCCTCGTATTTATTTGTTATTCCATCTGCATTTGTGTACCACACCTTCAGCTTCTTATCTATCACGGTGGTCGTGGGAAAATATTGGGGTTGGGGAGCGGGAGCCCTGAAGGGGGCCTATGGGGGTTTGCAGTGTGGGTGGGGTTTGTGATGGGGGGGGGGGTGGCAGAGGGAACAGTGTGTGAGTTTTGGCATAGATTGTTCAGCTGCATTGAGGTTGTTGCAGTGTGGGCGGGGTTTGTGTTGGGGTGGGGGCAGAGTGCCCATAGGGGGCTGCTGTAGGGGTGGGGTTTGTGATGTGGGGGGTGGGGGCAGAGGGAACAGTGTGTGTGTGTTTTGATTTAGATTGTTCAGTTGCTTTGGGGTTGTCATGGTTGGAGTCTTTCTGCAGGTGTTTCTGTAAGGTGTGTTTGCCCTTCCACCTGAGTCTGGGTTCTGCTCATCAATGCATCTCGTTCCTCCTTTCGTCTTTGCGCCCTTTCTCTCAGTATCGTCCTTTCTTCTTGTGTTCTATCGCGATCAAGGTACACTCTCCAGCACTCTGGATTGTCCCTCAGTTGTACTTTCTCCTGCAGGATCCTGGTTCGAGCTGATTCTGCCTTGAAAATTACTCTGACAGGCCGTTTCCTTCCACTCACAAACCACCCAATTCTCCGAAAATTTGTCACCTGGGTCATGTCTCCCTCACCTATTGCTTTCATGATACCTTCGATCGCTTCCTTCTTCCCCTGGTTTCTTTCATCGTAGGTTTCCCTTTCAACTTCTCGGAGCCCGTAGACAAACACTGACATCTCACTCTCCTCCTCCCACTGTGTCTCCCTTTGTATCCTCTGAGGTGTTTTAGTTCCTTCCATCGAAACGTTCCTGCCTTCAATCCCTGACCTTGCTGCAGCCCCTATGCTCAATGGACTGTCTTTCCTCCTGTGCTGTGCTGTGTGTGTGTGTGTGTGTGTGTGTGTGTGTGTGTGTGTGTGTGTGTGTCTGTCTGTCTGTCTGTCTGTCTGTGTGGGTACTCGCCTAATTGTGGTTGCAGGGGTCGAGACTCCGCTCCTGGCCCCGCCTCTTCACTGAGTGCTACTAGGTCCTCTCTCTCCCTGCTCCATGAGCTTTATCATACCTCATCTTAAAGCTATGTATGGTTCCTGTCTCCACTACCTCACTTGCTAGGCTATTCCACTTCCTGACTACTCTATGACTGAAGAAATACTTCCTAACATCCTTTTGACTCATCTGGGTCTTAAACTTCCAAAGAGTGACCCCTTGTTTTTGTGTCCCCTCTCTGGAACATCTTGTCTCCGTCCACCTTGTCTATTCCATGCAGTATTTTGTATGTTGTTATCATGTCTCCCCTAACCCTCCTGTCCTCCAGTGTCGTAAGGACGATTTCCCTTAACCTTTCTTTGTAGGACATTCCCCTTAGCTCTGGAACTAACCTTGTCGTAAACCTTTTCGCTTTCTCTAATTTCTTGACGTGCTTGATCAAGTGTGGGTTCCAGACAGGTGCTGCATACGTACAAGGTGTACAGTGTCTTGAACGATTCCTTACTAAGGTATCGGAACGCTATTCTCAGGTTTGCCAGGCGCCCATATGCTGCAGCAGTTATCTGGTTGATGTGTGCTTCCAGAGACATGCTCGGTGTTATACTCACCCCAAGATCTTTCTCCTTGAGCGAGGTTTGCAGTCTTTGGTCACCTAGCCTATACTCCGTCTGCAGTCTTCTTTGCCCTTCTCCGATCTTCATGACTTTGCATTTGGCAGGGTTGAATTCGAGAAGCCAGTTGCTGGACCACGTGTCCAGCCTTTCCAGATCTCTTTGAAGTCCTACCCGATCCTCATCTGATTTAATCCTCCTCATTAACTTCACATCATCTGCGAACAGTGACACTTCTGAGTCTAACCCTTCCATCATGTCATTCACATATACCAGAAATAGTAATGGTCCTAGGACCGACCCCTGTGGGACCCCGCTCGTCACAGGTGCCCATTGTGATACCTCATCACGTACCATGACTCGTTGTTGACTGCCTGTCATGTATTTTCTGATCTATTGCAGTGCCCTTCCTGTTATACACGGCTGATCCTCTAGCTTCTGCACTAATCTTTCGTGAGGAACTGTGTCGAAGGCCTTCTTGCAGTCCAAGAAGATGCAATCAACCCACCTCTCTTTCTCGTGTCTGACTTCTGTTACTTTATCGTAAAACTCCAGTAGGTTTGTGACATGGGATTTGCCTTCCATGAAACCATGCTGTTTGTCATTTATACTTTTGTTCCGTTCCAAGTGCTCCACCACTCTCCTCCTGATAATCTTCTCCATGACTTTGCATATTATACACGTCAGTGACACTGGTCTATAGTTTAGTGCCTCTTTTCTGTCTCCTTTTTTAAATATGGGTACTACATTTACCGTCTTCCATACCTCAGGCAGTTGTCCAGTTTCAAGGGATGTGCTGAAGATTATGGTTAGCATTTGTGGTTAGCATTTCTGCTCTCTCTCTAAGGACCCATGGGGAGATGTTGTCTGGTCCCATTCCCTTTGAGGTATGAAGGTCCCTTAGCAGCTTCTTCACCTCCTCCTCAGTTGTGTGTATGTCATCCAACACTTGTTGGTATGTTCCTTGTTGGCGTCCCCCTCTGTTCTGTCCACCCAGAGGCCTTCCTGTCTCCACTGTAAATACTTCCTTAAATATCTTGTTGAGCTCCTTACATACATCGTGATCGCTTCTGGTGAGTTCCCTACCTTCTTTCCTCAGTCTGATCACCTGGTCTTTGACTGTTGTCTTCCTCCTAATGTGGCTATACAGTGTGTGTGTCTTATAGCTACCAAGCGTCAAAGACATTCGTCGATAGACACTTTGCCTGTTTGTGTATGTAAGTTAGTAAAGTGTGTGGGTGTCTGTACTTGTTAATGTGAGTACGAGTGTGTACATGTATAGGTATGTGTCTAATTGTGAGTGTACGTGTATAGTTGTATGTGTACATGCGTACATGTCCATGCGTGTATATGTGTATATATATATATATATATATATATATATATATATATATATATATATATATTTGTGTGTGTGTGTGTGTGTGTGTGTGTGTGTGTGTGTGTGTGTGTGTGTGTGTGTGTGTGTAGTACATTTATACGTATTTGCAAGCATGCATGCGTGCGTCCGTGCCCTTCAAGTGTGCGCCAGAGTGCATGTGTGCATGCGCGTATGTGTGTGTACGTTTCCTAGTAGAGGCAGTCGATATGTGTTAAACGTTCACTTTTCCCCGCCGTGAGAGTCTTGTGTGTACGTGGGCGTCTCTCTCATCTTTCTTCCAAACTACTGTGTGACTGTTATACTCAGGATTTTTTTATTTCACTTGTTTATAAACGTATAAATTACCTATGTAGGTAAGGAGACAACCCTGAATGTGTTATAGTAGCTCCTGCTTACCTATTACCGAGTTGTGGTCTGCTTGACGCTGCTCTCGGTGGTATAGTGTTTTCTTTTCATAGCCAACTAAAGAAAGGACTCTAAGAATCCAGATTAGTTCCTACATAAACATGACTCGTATACTCCTGAAGTCTCCTCCCAACAGTGTAGACATTGGTGATCCTGAGGTCCTGAAGCCCAAAGCTACAACCCTCTTGGCTGTGATACACTGGAGCTGACAGTTATATTGTATATATTTACATACAGTAGTCTCTCATACTACGCGTGAGTTATGTTCTTGATAATAGCGCACTAAGTAAAATTGCTGCATGTTAGCTAAAGAACTTACTTAAGGGTTGCGTTACCCACACCTCCCAAAACAGTATTTTTTTTTTTTAACTTTTATTCCCTCGTAAATAATAAAAGTTTCGGATACCTTACATTGTGGCTGTCGTTCATTGTTGATCTAGAATTGTCGATAACGCTGCTGGAGTCCTACTAGGCCTACATCTATGTACAGCACATTAATGAATACACTGGATGTACGTACGGTACATGCAGCTGAAAAGATTATATAAATTACCATAAGTTCTGGTTGTTTTCCAGTGTTGATGTAGACGTGAGTGGAGAGGGTTGTTGTGACCCTACTGGGCTAAGGCTGATGGCAAAGTATATTGAATCTACGTATCGTTGTTTGCCGATGACGTGAAGTTAATGAGAAAAAAAAACAGGAATGAAAGTCAGGGAGAGGTTGCAGGAGTGGTCTGACACGTAGCTACCAGAGTTCAGCCCAAATAAGTGCAAGGTTATGCAAACTGGGTATGATACTAGAAGACGCAAGATAAACTACAGCTTGTGAAGTGAGACACTACAAATATAACTCAATGAGAGGTGGAAAGTAAAGTGCTTTCACTCTGAAGGAGTGTTTTGAACCTTAGTATCGGCACGCCTCTGGCAAGACAGTGATGGAATGAGTGATGATGAAAGTGTTTCTTCTTTTTCGGATCGCCCTAAGTAGGTGGGAAACGTCAGATGTATTAAAAAAATTTAACTGAACACATCGCCAGAGGGGAAAATATATCACACTACAGCGGCAGCGTATGTGAAGTTCACTAGTCACATAGCTGCCGTCAGGAAAGCTTAACAATAAACTTTGACGGGAGAAGCACCAGCACAGGACCCACAACTAGTCAAACATGTCCGGGAACTCGAGAAGGCTTAAAGACATGCAACAAGATAAACCCCATAGCTGAGGAAACTGAACTATGAGAGACTAAAGGAAGCGAAGCTATCGATCTTAGAAGAAAGAAGGATCAAGAGGAGCTATGATTACAACTTACAAGGTACTCGTATAATTTGACGGAACAGATAATGACAGATTAATTATTTGAAACGCGAGGCACAGGGGTGAAGGGTCACAAGTGCACCCTAAAGACACAGACGAACAGCAGGAATGTTGGGAAATACTTCTTCAGCCTCTGCGTGGCAAATATGGTCAATGAACTAGACAAGTGGTGGAGGCAAGCTTTGTACAATATTTCAAGAATAGAGACCGAAAGTATAGAAACCAATAATGCCAATGATATAGTTTAATAGGCAGGACAAGGAGCTGAGACTCGACCTAAGCAACAATAAATTGACGAATGCGCACAAAATCGCACACGCACGAGCGCGCACACACACACGCACTACTCCGATATGTAATAAAGTTGGTAGAATTACCGACAATATGTAAAGTAAAAGGACACAAGTGCAACTAATGTGACATTTATTGTGGCAACGTTTCGCTCTCCAGGAGCTTTATGGCTTGATAAAGCTCCTGGAGAGCGAAACGTTGCCACAATAAATGTCACATTAGTTGCACTTGTGTCCTTTTACTTTACTCCGATATGGAAAATTTGAAGTAAAACCTTTTCGGAGTATAAAACAAATTACAACGAGACAATAGAGCGAAAAACTAATGTGAAGGACCTGGGAGTGATAATGTCAGAGGATCTCACTTCCAAAGATCATAACAATGTATCCATCACATCGACTAGAAAAATGATGGGATGGATAATGAGAACCTTCAAAATTAGGGACACCAAGCCCATAATGATTCTCTTCAAATTGCTTGTTATCTCTAGGCTGGAATACTGCTGCACACTAACGGCACCTTTCAAGGCAGGTGAAATTGCTGACCTGAGAGAGTACAGAGAGCCAAACGGCACGTATAAGTACGATAAAACACCTAAATTAATGGGAACGGTTGAAGTTCCTGTACTTGTATTCCCTGGAATACAGGCGGGAAAGATATATGATAATATACACCTGGAAAGTCCTAGAGGGATTAGTACCAAATTTGCACATGAAAAATCACTCCCTCTGAAAGCAAATAGATTCGGCAGGCGGTGCAACATCCCCCCAATGAAAAGCAGGGGCGCCACGAGAGTGCTAAGAGATAACGCAGTGTCAGGGTCCGAGGACTGTTCAACTGCCTCTCAGCATACATAAGGGGGATTACCAATAGACCCCTATCTGTCTTCAAGAAGGCACTGGACAGGCATCTAAAGTCAGTACCTGACCATCCGGGCTGTGGTTCGTACGTCAGTCAAGGTGCAGCCAGCAGTAACAGCCTGGTTGATCAAGCCTTGATCCACCGTAAGGCCTGGTTACAGACCTAGCCAAGGGAAGTTGACTCCTGAAACCCTCTCCAGGTATACTCACACATACACAAACACACCCACACACACATACACCCAATGCCCCCAATCACCTCATTACAAACTCCACCTTCACAGCAATGCCCCATAGTTCCTCGTCAGGTCTCCCACTTTCCCAGCCCCAACATACACCCAAGACCACGGTTTTAGTAAAGTTGAAGGTTTGGTGTACAAATGCATATGGAATTACAAATAAATGTAAGGAGTGGCATGATAGAATCAAGGATACATCCCCAGACATAACAGCACTCACAGAAACGAAACTCACCAGGGTGATAACAGATGCAATCTTTCCACCTGGATATCAGATGCTGAAGAAAGATAGAGGGAGCAGAGGAGGAGGAGGAGGAGCTGCACTGCTCATTAAAAACCAGTGGGGCTTTGAGGAAATGGAAAGAGTGGATGGAATGGGCGAGAGGGACTACATAGTAATAACAATTCAGTCTGGAGGTCCTTAGGTGGTAATTGCAGTGAGGTACAACTTGCCACAGAACTGCAGGAGGCCAAGAGGAAGAATACGAAGAGAGTAACAGAGCAATGGTAGACATACTAGCCGAGGTGGCCAGAAGAGCTCACATGGGTAGAGTGAAGTTATTAGTTATGGGTGATTTCAGTCACAAGGAGACTGACTGGGCAAACCTGGAGCCACATGGTGGCCCCAAAACATGGAGAGCTAAGATGATGGATGTGGTACTGGAAAATCTCATACATCAACATGTTAGGGACTACCAGAGAGAGAGGTGAGGATGAACCAGCAAGAATGGACCTAGTATTCACCTTGAGTAGTTTGGACATCGAGGATATCACGTACGAAACGCCCCTTGGAACTAGTGATCATGTGGTTCTGAGCTTTGAATACATAGCTGAGCTACAATTGATTGGAGAGGGTAGCAGGAACAGGCCGGGAGAAGACAAACTACAAATGGGGAAACTACACAGGCATTAGGAACTTCCAGCAAGATACTCAGTGGGAAAGAGAATTGGCAGGAAAACCAGTAAAAGAAATGATGGACAACCTGACAACAAAATGCAAGGAGGCAGAGGAGAGGTTTGTTCCCAAGGGCAACAGAAATAATGGGAAGACCAGAACGAGTCCTTGGTTCACCCAAAAGCGTAGGGAGGCAAAAACTAAGTGCACTAGAGAATGGAAAAAGTACAAAAAACAAAGAACCCAAGAAAATGAAGAGATTAACCGAAAAGCCAGTAACGAACATGCACAGATAAGAAGGAAGGCTCAGTGACAATACGAAAATGACATAACATCGAAAGTCAAGTCTGACACGAAGCTGCTGTATAACCACATCAGGAGGAAAACAACAGTCAAGGACCAGGTAATCAGGCTATGGAAGGAAGGTGGGAAGTTCACAAGAAACAACCAAAAAGTATGTGAGGAGCTCAACATGAGGTTTAAAGAAGTATTTACAGTGGAGACAGGAAGGACTCTAGGAAATCCTGCACCAACAAGTGCAGGATGAAATACACACAACCGAAGAGGAGGTGAAGAAGCTATGTGAACTTGATACCTCAAAGGCAGTGGGACCGGGCAACATCTCTCCATGGGTCCATAAGGAGGGAGCATAGTTGCTGTGTGTGCCACTAGGAAAAATCTTCAACTCATCCATTGGAACTGGGCAGCTACCTGAGGTATGGAAGTTGGCAAATGTGGTCCCAATTTGTAAGAAAGGAGATAGACACAATTTTTAAGAAAGGCTTATAAACGACAACCAGCACGGTTTCAGGGAAGGAAAATCCAGTGTAACAAACCTGCTGGAGTATTGTGACAAGGTAACGGAAGACACGAAAGAGAAAGGGGTGGATGGATTGTATTTTCTTGGAGTGCAAGAAGGCCTTCGACACAGTTCCTCACAAGAGGTTAATGCAAAAGCTAGAGGATCAGACACACTTAACAGGAAAGGCATTGCAATGGATCAGAGAACATCTGACAGGGAGGCAACAACAAGTCATGGTACGTGACGAGGTATCAGAATGGGCGCCTGTGACGAACGGAGTTCCATAGGAATCGGTCCTAAGACCTGTACTGTTTTTGGTATATGTGAATGACATGACAGACGGGATAAACTCAGAAGTGTCCCTGTTTGCAGATGATCTGAAGTTCATGAGGAGAATTAAATCGGATGAGGATCAGGCAGGACTACAAAGAGACCTGGAGAGGCTACAAGCCTGGTCCAGCAACTGGCTCCTTGAATTTAACCCATGAAGATCAGGGAAGGGCAAAGAAGACTGCAGACATGGTATAGTCTAGGTAGCAAAAGACTGCAAACCTCACTCAAGAAAAAAAATCTTGGGGTGAGTGTAATACCGAGCACATCTCCTGAGGTGCATCTCAACCAGATAACTGCTGCAGCATATGGGCGCCTGGCAAACCTAAGAATAGCGTTCCGATGCCTCTGTATGGAATCGTTCAAGACTCTGTACACCATGTACGTCAGGCCCATACTGGAGTATACAGCGCCAGTTTGAAATCCACACCTGGTCAAGCACCTCAAGAAGTTAGAGAAAGTGCAAAGGTTTGCAACAAGACTAGTCCCAGAGCTAAGTGAATTGTCCTAATTAGAAAGGTTAAGGGAAATCGTCCTGACGACACTAGAGGACATGAAGGTTAGGGGAAACATGATAAGGACATATAAAGTACTGCCAGGAATTGACAAGGTGGACAAAGACAGGCTGTTCCTGAAATGGGACACAGAAACAAGGGATCACAATTGGAAGTTGAAGATTCAGATGGGTCAAAGAGATGTTAGGAAGTATTTCTTCAGTCATAGAGTTGTTAGGAAGTGGAATAGCCTAGAATGTGACGTAGTGGAGGCAGGAACCATATATAGTTTGAAGGCGAAGTTTGATAAAGCTCATGGAGCAGGGATAGGACCTATTAGCGATCAGTGAAGAGGAGGGCCAGGAGCTATGAATCGACCCCTTTAACCACAAATAGGTGAGTACAAATAGGTGAGTTCACACACACTCACACACACACACACACTCACACACACACACACACACACACACACACACACACACACACACACACACACACACACACACACACACAGGAGCTCGGACTCGACCCCCGCAACCTCAACTAGGTGAGTACACACACACACACACACACACACACACACACACACAACAAGAAACGACCGTGAAGTATGTGAGGAACTCAACATGAGATTCAAGGAAGTGTTCACAGAGGAGACAGAAGGGGCTCCAGAAAGACGGAGAGGTGGGGTACACCACCAAGTGCTGGACACAGTACACACACCCGAGCAAGAAGTGAAGAGGCTTCTGAGCGAGCTAGACACTTCAAAGGCAATGGGGCCGGATAACATCTCTCCATGGGTCCTGAGAGAGGGAGCAGAGGCGCTATGTGTACCCCTAACAACAATATTCAACACATCTATCGAAACAGGGAGATTGCCTGAGGCATGGAAGACAACAAATTTAGTCATAATTTTTAAAAAAGGAGACAGACAAGAATCACTAAACTACAGACCAGTGTCACTGACATGTATGGTATGCAAAATCATGGAGAAGATTAACAGGAGATAGAGTGGTAGAACATCTAGAAAGAATTGAGCTTATCAACAACAGCCAACACGGTTTCAGGGACAGGAAATCCTGTGTCACAAACCTACTGGAGTTCTATGACAGGGTGACAGCAGTAAGACAAGAGAGAAAGGGGTGGGTAGATTGCATTTTCTTGGACTGTAAGAAGGCGTTTGACACAATTCTACATAAGAGATTAGTGCAAAAACTGGAGAACCAGGCAGGGATAGCAGGGAAGGTACTACAATGGATCAGGGAATACCTGTCAAGAAGACAGCAAAATGGTAACACACACACACACACACACATACACACACATACACACACACGCACACATACAAGAGGACACAGTTGGAAGTGTAGACACAGATGAATCACAGGGATGTTAGGAAGTATTTCTTCAGCCACAGAGTAGTCAGGAAGTGGAATAGTTTGGGAAGCGATGTAGTGGAGGCAGGATCCATACACAGCTTTAAGCAGAGGTATGATAAAGCTCACGGTTCAGGGAGAGTGACCTCGCGACCAGTGAAGAGGCGGGGCCAGGACCTCTGACTCGACCCCTGCAACCTCAACTAGGTGAGTACAACTAGATGAGTACATACACACACATACACGCACACACACACACACACACACACACACACACACACACACACACATACACACACACACACACACACACACACACACACACACACACACACACACACACACACGCACTAAACTACAGACCTGTGTCTCTGACATGTATTGTGTGCAAAGTCATGGAGAAGATTATCATGAGGAGAGTGGTCGAACACCTGGAAAGGAACAAGATTATAAATGAAAACCAGCATGGGTTCATGGAAGGCAAATCCTATATCACAAACCTCCTGGAGTTTTATGACAAGGTAACAAAAGTAAGACACGAGAGAGAGGGGTGGGTACATTGCGTTTTCCTAGACTGCAGGAAGGCCTTTGACACAGTTCCCCACAAGAAATTAGTGCAGAAGCTGGAGGATCAGGCGCATGTAAAAGGGAGGGCACTGCAATGGATAAGGGAATACCTGACAGGGAGGCAGCAACGAGTCATGGTACGTGAAGAGGTATCACAGTGGGCGCCTGTTACGAGCGGGGTCCCACAGGGGTCAGTTCTAGGACCAGTGCTATTTTTGATATATGTGAACGACATGATGGAAGGAATAGACTCTGAAGTGTCCCTGTTCGCAGATGACGTGAAGTTGATGAGAAGAATTAAATCGGACGAGGATGAGGCAGGACTGCAAAGAGACCTGGACAGGCTGGACATGTGGTCCAGTAACTGGCTTCTCGAATTCAATCCAGCCAAATGCAAAGTCATGAAGATTGGGGAGGGGCAAAGAAGACCGCAGACAGAGTATAGGCTAGGTGGACAAAGACTACAGACCTCACTCAGGGAGAAAGACCTTGGGGTGACCATAACACCGAGCACATCACCGGAGGCACACATCAACCAAATAACTGCTGCAGCATACGGGCGCCTGGCAAACCTGAGAATAGCGTTCCGATACCTTAATAAGGAATCGTTCAAGACACTGTACACTGTGTATGTTAGGCCCATACTGGAGTATGCAGCACCAGTCTGGAACCCACACCTGGTCAAGCACGTCAAGAAGCTAAAGAAAGTACAAAGGTTTGCAACAAGGCTAGTCCCAGAGCTCAAGGGAATGTCGTACGAGGAAAGGTTAAGGGAAATCGGACTGACGACACTGGAGGACAGAAGGGTCAGGGAAGACATGATAACGACATACAAGATACTGCGGGGAATAGACAAGGTGGACAGAGATTGGATGTTCCAGAGAGGGGACACAGGGACAAGGGGTCACAACTGGAAGCTGGAGACTCAGACGAGTCACAGGGACGTTAGGAAGTATTTCTTCAGTCATAGAGTTGTCAGCAAGTGCAATAGCCTAGCAAGTGAAGTAGTGGAGGCAGGAACCATACATAGTTTTAAGAAGAGGTATGACAAGGCTCAGGAAGCAGAGAGAGAGAAGACCCAGTAGCGATCAGTGAAGAGGCGGGGCCAGGAGCTGAGTCTCGACCCCTGCAACCACAATTAGGTGAGTACAATTAGGTGAGTACACACACACACACACACACACACACACACACACGAGAGTGACCTAGTAGCGATCAGTGAAGAGGCGGGGCCAGGAGCTCGGACTCGACCCCCGCAACCTCAACTAGGTGAGTACAACTAGGTGAGCACACACACACGCGCGCGACAGAACACAAGAAGAAAGGACTACACTGAAAGAGAGGGTACAGAGACGCAAGGAGGAACGAGAGGCAATGACGAAAATGAGCAGGACCCAGACACAGGAGGAAGGGCAAACACACCCCACAGATTCTCCCACCAAAAGACTCCAACCGCGACATTCCCAACGCAACTGAGCAACCTATACTACAATCCACTCACTGTTCCCTCTGCCACCAACCCCCATATCAAAAACCTCACCCCAACAGCTGTCCCTTATGGGCATTCTGACCCCACCCCCATCATCACAAACCCCACCAACACCACAGCCCCATGTAGGCCCCCACCAAGGCTCTCGCTCCCCCAACCCCAATATTCTTGCATGACCACAATGATAGAAAAGAAACTTAAAGTTTGGTACACAAACGCGGATGGAATAATGAATAAACATGAGGAGTGGAACGAAAGAATCAGTGAAAAATCCCCAGACATCATAGCAGTCACAGAAACAAAACTCGTTGAGACAATAACAGACACAATCTTCCCAATGGGATATCAGATCCTGAGGAAAGATAGAAGGAGTAGAGGGGGAGGAGGGGTTGCACTGCTCATAAAACACCGATGGGGATTTGAGGAAATGGAAGGCATGGACATGATTGGAGAAAGAGACTACATTGTAGGTACAATTCAGTCCGGAGAACATAAAGTAGTCATTGGAGTGATGTATAACCCACCACAGAACTGCAGGAGGCCAAGAGAGGAGTACGAAGAAAACAACAGGGTGATGGTGGACACACTGGCTGAGGTGGCAAGAAGAGCTCACTCGAGCAGAGCAAAGTTACTGGTAATGGGCGATTTCAACCACAGGGAGATCGACTGGGAAAACCTGGAGCCACATGGGAGTCCCGAAACATGGAGAGCCAAGATGATGGATGTGGTACTTGAAAACCTCATGCATCAACATGTCAGGGACACAACCAGAGAGAGAGGGGAGGATGAGCCAGCAAGACTGGATCTTGTGTTCACCCTGAGCAGTTCAGACATTGAAGACATCACTTACGAGAGGCCCCTTGGAGCTAGCGATCACTTGGTTCTGAGTTTTGATTATATAGTAAAGTTACAAGTGGAGAAGGTAACAGGAACTGAAGGGGACAGGCCAAACTATAAAAGGGGGGACTACACAGGTATGAGAAACTTCCTGCAGGAGGTTCAGTGGGACAGAGAAATGGTAGGAAAATCAGTAAACGAGATGATGGAATATGTGGCAACAAAGTGCAAGGAGGCAGAGGAAAGTTTTGTTCCCAAGGGAAACAGAAATAATAGGAAGACCAAAACGAGTCCTTGGTTTACCCGAAGGTGTAGGGAGGCAAAAACTAAGTGCAACAGATAATGGAAAAGGTACAGGAGGCATAGGACCCAGGAAAACAAGGAGATTAGTAGAAGAGCCAGAAACGAGTATGCACAGATAAGGAGGGAGGCCCAGCGACAGTATGAAAACGACATAGCATCGAAAGTCAAATCTGACCCGAAACTGCTGTATAGCCACATTAGGAGGAAGACAACAGTCAAGGACCAGGTGATAAGGCTGAGGAAAGAAGGTGGAGAACTCACAAGAAACGATCAAGAGGTATGTGAGGAGCTCAACACGAGATTTAAGGTAGTATTTACAGTAGAGACAGGAAGGACTCTGGGGGGACAGACCAGATGGGGAAACCAGCAAGGAATACACCAACAAGTGTTGGACGACATACATACAGATGAGGAGGAGGTGAAGAAACTGCTAAAGGACATCGATACCTCAAAGGCAATGGGACCGGACAACATCTCCCCGTGGGTCCTTAGAGAGGGAGCAGATATGTTGTGCGTGCCACTTACCACAATCTTCAACACGTCCCTGGAAACTGGGCAACTACCTGAGGTATGGAAGACGGCAAATGTAGTTCCCATTTTTAAAAAAAAGGAGACAGAAAAGAGGCACTAAACTATAGACCTGTGTCATTGACGTGTATAGTATGCAAAATTATGGAGAAGATTATCAGGAGGAGAGTGGTGGAGCACCTGGAACTGAACAAGAGTATAAATGCCAACCAGCACGGATTCACGGAAGGCAAATCCTGTGTCACAAACCTTCTGGAGTTTTATGATAAAATAACAGAAGTAAGACACGAGAGAGAGGGGTGGGTTGATTGCATCTTCTTGGACTGCAAGAAGGCCTTTGACACAGTTCCTCACAAGAGATTAGTGCAGAAGCTAGAGCATCAGGCGCATATAACAGGAAGGGCACTGCAATGGATCAGAGAATACCTGACAGGGAGGCAACAACGAGTCATGGTACGTAATGATGTATCACAGTGGGCACCTGTGACGAGCGGGGTCCCACAGGGGTCGGTCCTAGGACCAGTGCTATTTTTGGTATATGTGAACGACATGATGGAAGGGTTAGACACAGAAGTGTCCCTGTTTGCAGATGATGTGAAGTTAATGAGGAGAATTAAATCTGATGAGGACCAGGCAGGACTTCAAAGAGACCTGGACAGACTGGACACCTGGTCCAGCAAATGGCTTCTCGAATTCAATCCTGCCAAATGCAAAGTCATGAAGATAGGGGAAGGGCACTGAAGACCACAGACAGAGTATAGGCTAGGTGGCCAAAGACTGCAAACCTCACTCAAGGAGAAAGATCTTGGGGTGAGTATAACACCGAGCATGTCTCCGGAAGCACACATCAATCAGATAACTGCTGCAGCATATGGGCGCCTGGCAAACCTGAGAACAGCATTCCGATACCTTAGTAAGGAATCGTTCAAGACACTGTACACCGTGTATGTCAGGCCCATAGTGGAGTATGCAGCACCTGTTTGGAACCCGCACTTGATAAAGCACATCAAGAAACTAGAGAAAGTACAAAGGTTTGCCACAAGGTTAGTTCCAGAGCTAAGGGGAATGTCCAATGAAGAAAGATTAAAGGAAATCGGCCTGACGACACTGGAGGACAGGAGGGTCAGGGGAGACATGATAACGACATATAAAATACTGCGTGGAATAGACAAGGTGGACAAAGACAGGATGTTCCAGGGAGGGGACACAGAAACAAGAGGCCACAATTGGAAGTTGAAGACACAAATGAGTCAGAGAGATAGTAGGAAGTATTTCTTCAGTCATAGAGTTGTAAGGCAGTGGAATAGCCTAGAAAATGACGTAGTGGAGGCAGGAACCATACACAGTTTTAAGACGAGGTTTGATAAAGCTCATGGAGCGGGGAGAGAGAGGGCCCAGTAGCAACCGGTGAAGAGGCGGGGCCAGGAGCTAAGACTCGACCCCTGCAACCACAAATAGGTGAGTACAAATAGGTGAGTACACACACACACACACACACACACAAACACACACACACACTGTTGTGATAGTGTACGTGACTACACATTTGTAAATATTATTCCACCTTCCAGAAACGGTTTGGATACCGCGTAAATTATACATGAAATCATTGCTGTTGTGACTCTATAAGACTTGTGTTGCTGCTGGTGGTGCTTGTGATGATACAAGACTTGTGTTGCTGCTTGTGGTGCTTGTGATGATACAAGACTTGTGTTGTTGCTGCTGGTGCTTGTGATGATACAAGACTTGTGTTGCTGCTGGTGGTGCTTGTGATGATACAAGACTTGTGTTGCTGCTGGTGGTGCTTGTGATGATACAAGACTTATGTTGCTGCTGGTGGTGCTTGTGATGATACAAGACTTGTGTTGCTGCTGGTGGTGCTTGTGATGATACAAGACTTGTGTTGCTGCTGCTGGTGCTTGTGATGATACAAGACTTGTGTTGCTGCTGGTGGTGCTTGTGATGATACAAGACTTGTGTTGCTGCTGCTGGTGCTTGTGATGATACAAGACTTGTGTTGCTGCTGCTGGTGCTTGTGATGATACAAGACTTGTGTTGCTGCTGGTGGTTCTTGTGATGATACAAGACTTGTGTTGCTGCTGCTGGTGCTTGTGATGATACAAGACTTGTGTTGCTGCTGGTGGTGCTTGTGATGATACAAGACTTGTGTTGCTGCTGGTGGTGCTTGTGATACAAGACTTGTGTTGCTGCTGGTGGTGCTTGTGATGATACAAGACTTGTGTTGCTGCTGGTGGTGCTTGTGATGATACAAGACTTGTGTTGCTGCTGGTGGTGCTTGTGATGATACAAGACTTGTGTTGCTGCTGGTGGTGCTTGTGATGATACAAGACTTGTGTTGCTGCTGGTGGTGCTTGTGATGATACAAGACTTGTGTTGCTGCTGGTGGTGCTTGTGATGATACAAGACTTGTGTTGCTGCTGGTGGTGCTTGTGATGATACAAGACTTGTGTTGCTGCTGGTGGTGCTTGTGATGATACAAGACTTGTGTTGCTGCTGGTGGTGCTTGTGATGATACAAGACTTGTGTTGCTGCTGGTGGTGCTTGTGATGATACAAGACTTGTGTTGCTGCTGGTGGTGCTTGTGATGATACAAGACTTGTGTTGCTGCTGGTGGTGCTTGTGATGATACAAGACTTGTGTTGCTGCTACTGGTGCTTGTGATGATACAAGACTTGTGTTGCTGCTGGTGGTGCTTGTGATGATACAAGACTTGTGTTGCTGCTGGTGGTGCTTGTGATGATACAAGGCTTGTGTTGCTGCTACTGGTGCTTGTGATGATACAAGACTTGTGTTGCTGCTGGTGGTGCTTGTGATGATACAAGACTTGTGTTGCTGCTGGTGGTGCTTGTGATGATACAAGACTTGTGTTGCTGCTACTGGTGCTTGTGATGATACAAGACTTGTGTTGCTGCTGGTGGTGCTTGTGATGATACAAGACTTGTGTTGCTGCTGGTGGTGCTTGTGATGATACAAGGCTTGTGTTGCTGCTACTGGTGCTTGTGATGATGCAAGACTTGTGTTGCTGCTGGTGGTGCTTGTGATGATACAAGACTTGTGTTGCTGCTGGTGGTGCTTGTGATGATACAAGACTTGTGTTGCTGCTGCTGGTGCTTGTGATGATACAAGACTTGTGTTGCTGCTGGTGGTACTTGTGATGATACAAGACTTGTGTTGCTGCTGCTGGTGCTTGTGATGATACAAGACTTGTGTTGCTGCTGGTGGTGCTTGTGATGATACAAGACTTGTGTTGCTGCTGGTGGTGCTTGTGATGATACAAGGCTTGTGTTGCTGCTGGTGGTGCTTGTGATGATACAAGACTTGTGTTGCTGCTGGTGGTGCTTGTGATGATACAAGACTTGTGTTGCTGCTGGTGGTGCTTGTGATGATACAAGACTTGTGTTGCTGCTGGTGGTGCTTGTGATGATACAAGACTTGTGTTGCTGCTGCTGGTGCTTGTGATGATACAAGACTTGGTGCTGCTGTGGTACTTGTGATGATACAAGACTTGTGTTGCTGCTGCTGGTGCTTGTGATGATACAAGACTTGTGTTGCTGCTGGTGCTTGTGATGATACAAGACTTGTGTTGCTGCTGCTGGTGCTTGTGATGATACAAGACTTGTGTTGCTTGTGTTGCTGCTACTGGTGCTTGTGATGATACAAGACTTGTGTTGCTGCTGGTGGTGCTTGTGATGATACAAGACTTGTGTTGCTGCTGGTGGTGCTTGTGATGATACAAGACTTGTGTTGCTGCTGCTGGTGCTTGTGATGATACAAGACTTGTGTTGCTGCTGGTGGTGATGATACAAGACTTGTGTTGCTGCCGGTGGTGCTTGTGATGATACAAGACTTGTGTTGCTGCTGCTGGTGCTTGTGATGATACAAGACTTGTGTTGCTGCTGGTGGTGCTTGTGATGATACAAGACTTGTGTTGCTGCTGCTGGTGCTTGTGATGATACAAGACTTGTGTTGCTGCTGGTGGTACTTGTGATGATACAAGACTTGTGTTGCTGCTGCTGGTGCTTGTGATGATACAAGACTTGTGTGGCTGCTGGTGCTTGTGATGATACAAGACTTGTGTTGCTGCTGCTGGTGCTTGTGATGATACAAGACTTGTGTTGCTGCTGCTGGTGCTTGTGATACAAGACTTGTGTTGCTGCTGCTGGTGCTTGTGATGATACAAGACTTGTGTTGCTGCTGCTGGTGCTTGTGATGATACAAGACTTGTGTTGCTGCTGGTGGTGCTTGTGATGATACAAGACTTGTGTTGCTGCTGCTGGTGCTTGTGATGATACAAGACTTGTGTTGCTGCTGGTGGTGCTTGTGATGATACAAGACTTGTGTTGCTGCTGGTGGTGCTTGTGATGATACAAGACTTGTGTTGCTGCTGCTGGTGCTTGTGATGATACAAGACTTGTGTTGCTGCTGCTGGTGCTTGTGATGATACAAGACTTGTGTTGCTGCTGGTGGTGCTTGTGATGATACAAGACTTGTGTTGCTGCTGGTGGTGCTTTTGATGATACAAGACTTGTGTTGCTGCTGGTGGTTCTTGTGATGATACAAGACTTGTGTTGCTGCTGCTGGTGCTTGTGATGATACAAGACTTGTGTTGCTGCTGCTGGTGCTTGTGATGATACAAGACTTGTGTTGCTGCTGGTGGTGCTTGTGATGATACAAGACTTGTGTTGCTGATGGTGGTGCTTGTGATGATACAAGACTTGTGTTGCTGCTGGTGGTGCTTGTGATGATACAAGACTTGTGTTGCTGCTGCTGGTGCTTGTGATGATACAAGACTTGTGTTGCTGCTGGTGGTGCTTGTGATGATACAAGACTTGTGTTGCTGCTGGTGGTGCTTGTGATGATACAAGACTTGTGTTGCTGCTGGTGGTGCTTGTGATGATACAAGACTTGTGTTGCTGCTGGTGGTGCTTGTGATGATACAAGACTTGTGTTGCTGCTGGTGGTGCTTGTGATGATACAAGACTTGTGTTGCTGCTGCTGGTGCTTGTGATGATACAAGACTTGTGTTGCTGCTGGTGGTGTTTTTGATGATACAAGACTTGTGTTGCTGCTGGTGGTGCTTGTGATGATACAAGACTTGTGTTGCTGCTGGTGTTGCTTGTGATGATACAAGACTTGTGTTGCTGCTGGTGGTGCTTGTGATGATACAAGACTTGTGTTGCTGCTGGTGGTGCTTGTGATGATACAAGACTTGTGTTGCTGCTGGTGGTGCTTGTGATGATACAAGACTTGTGTTGCTGCTGGTGGTGCTTGTGATGATACAAGACTTGTGTTGCTGCTGGTGGTGCTTGTGATGATACAAGACTTGTGTTGCTGCTGGTGGTGCTTGTGATGATAAATGACTTGTGTTGCTGCTGGTGGTGCTTATGATGATACAAGACTTGTGTTGCTGCTGGTGGTGCTTGTGATGATACAAGACTTGTGTTGCTGCTGGTGGTGCTTGTGATGCTACAAGACTTGTGTTGCTGCTGGTGGTTCTTGTGATGATACAAGGCTTGTGTTGCTGCTGCTGGTGCTTGTGATACAAGACTTGTGTTGCTGCTGGTGGTGCTTGTGATGATACAAGACTTGTGTTGCTGCTGCTGGTGCTTGTGATACAAGACTTGTGTTGCTGCTGGTGGTGCTTGTGATGATACAAGACTTGTGTTGCTGCTGGTGGTGCTTGTGATACAAGACTTGTGTTGCTGCTGGTGGTGCTTGTGATGATACAAGACTTGTGTTGCTGCTGGTGGTGCTTGTGATGATATAAGACTTGTGTTGCTGCTGGTGGTGCTTGTGATACAAGACTTGTGTTGCTGCTGGTGGTGCTTGTGATATAAGACTTACGTTGCTGCTGGTCGTGCTTGTGGTGATTTAAAACTTATGTTCCTGTTGAATCTGTGTTGCTTCTGTATTTTCACAGCAGCTGTTCAACATACATTGCACTGTTCTTTCTGTAACTGAAGTTCATTTGTGTTCAACAGATGCTGCTCCTGCAATGGAAACATGTATATGCAGATGTTGCTGCTGCAACGGTAAATGGCATAACAGATATTTTACTGCTGCAACAGTAACAGGAATAATAGAGATGCTGCTGCAACGATAACAGGCATAACAGAGATGTTGCTGTTACAAGAGTAAGGAGAATCATGTTGATGTTTTCGATGAAACAGTAATGATGGGTATAATGGTGATGATGCGGTTATGACGGTAATGGTGTTGATGTTACTGCTGCAACTTTGACGATGAGTACCTCGTGTGTGGTATACTTCTGACAAGACACGTTTTTTCTTCAACGTGAGTCCTTTAAACTGTTCCTTATTGATCGGACTATGATCCTTACAGCGCCAACAGTTTTGTTGAGAGAATGTTCAACTGCCTCCCAGCATACATAAGGGGGATTACCAACAGACCCCTGGCAGTCTTCAAGCTGGCACTGGACATGCACCTAAAGTCGGTTCCTGACCAGCCGGGCTGTGGCTCGTACGTTGGTTTGCGTGCAGCCAGCAGTAACAGCCTGGTTGATCAGGCTCTGATCCACCAGGAGGCCTGGTCACAGACCGGGCCGCGGGGGCGTTGACCCCCGGAACTCTCTCCAGGTAAACTCCAGGTAATGGAGGCCTGGCTAGAAAAACGGGAAGAGAGGTGATCCCCAGGAACACCTGAAGGTAGGTAGGTGGCAGACGAGGTATGGGCTTCGTTATTGTCTGTTGGACTCCATCATGAGTTGCTGAATTTCTGTTGATAAATAACTGAGTGCAAGAGGCATAATATCAACAAAAGTGATATGCAAATCAGCGTGTATGTGTTGGTGGTAGGAAGGAACTTCAATACGTAGTGGCTATCTGTAATGTTTTTATTGGTGTTCAGAGGCCGTAGTGGACCTGGTATACTTACACCGGTGGGGACTTGACGTACGTATACCTGTGTGGACCTGACTTACGTACTCCAGTGTGACCCTTGCGTGGGTGTGATGTACGTGCACTGGTGGGGACGTGACGTGTATTGGGGCTGACTTAGGTATACTGATGGACTTGAAGTCGTGACCAGCCACGGAGCTAAAGTCATTCATCTGAGAGCCATCACGACTTTGCTATTAGATGGCCGGCTGCTCATCACTGAAATAGTCCCTGGCTATTGAGAATATCAAACTCCAGGGAAACATTTTTGCCAGCAATCTGATACGAGACGTCCCGCAGAGATTGTCAGAGATTCCTCGAGACACAAATTAGATTTTTCGAGAGATGCTTCTTCGCTAATATTTTTTTTTTTTAATAAGTAATACTTTTATTTGTTGTCAGATGTTACGTAATTTACCTTTGTATATTGATATTTTTATCTGATCACACCACTGGATGCAAAGGCGGACTAGCGATACTATTGAAAAAATGACAGATGTGCAGCAAAAGCTTGTACTGGGGCAAAGTTCAGCTCTGAAGAACTTCAGCTTAATGACGTTGTGAAACTCTGAGAAACGTTTTAAAATCTTGCTCTGCACCTGTTTTTTCTTCAGTGATCACATGATCTATCGAGCTAGATAAGTAAAGAAGATAAGTTTGTTTTCCATGATTTAGATATGAAAGGTTTTTCTAGATTACAAGAGGCTTACATGCGGTGAAAAATGTCGAGTGGAATGATAAGTAAAAATGATGGCTAGTATTAATACAAATTTGGATACTGAAAAATGAGAGAACAATAACCACAAGGACTCCCAAACAATGAATTTATATTTTTATTGATGTAAAGGTTAAGTCTAGGTGGGTCAATCAGTGCAAGAAGCGGAGGAGGCTCGATCCTCCGTCCGCTAATGAAATATTTCGCGGGAGACGCACTTATCTCACGCAATGAGAGTACGTGGTTCAATCCCTGGCATGGGTGGAAACGATGGGAATGTTTCCTTACACCTGCTGCCCCTGTTCACCTAGCAGTAAGTAGGTACCTGGGTGTTAGTCGACTGGTGTGGGTCGCATCCTGGGGGACAAGATTAAGGGACCACAATGGAAATAAGACAGACAGTCCTCGATGACGCACTGACTTTGTTGGGCTATCATGGGTGGCTAACTCTTCCCCGGGTTAAAAATCCAATCAAATCTTATCTTATCTTAAGTAAAGCAGGGCAAGCAAGGTATAACGGAGACAAGTAGATGAACGAGAGGAAGAGTGCGTGGGGATATGGAAAACAGGACTAAGAAAAAAAAAAGAAGAGAAACAATAAGAAGGATTGATAGCATCATTGTGAATATTTCAAACAAAAGCGATATGTTCCTGTCACTGCGCGAGCCGAGAAAGGTATCCTTGTTTTCCACAAGCCCAGCCCTTTCTACTTTAATGCACGCAAAAGGAAGAGTACAAAGTGTGGCATAAGTTTGCAATAAAGTTAAAAATCATCACTGAATATTTACTGCCAATGATAAAAGACATTCACAGGCTATTACTATGTAAGTAATGTTACAATTTCTTCAACAAAATTGAATAATTGGCACCAGCATACACAAAACCAATTTCAAGCTTCATTGAAGAAAAAACTATGGTGCTCTGACAAGTTTAAGAGGCAGTCTAGTTATCACACAAAAACCCATTTCCCAAAATGCAACACCTTAAGTCTGAAGCTGCTTACAAATTGTATTCTGAAGTAACTGACACTGATATTTTGTACCCGATCGGAAGTCACATTCACAGATTATTTCATCGCATGAAAATCAGTGTCTTATTTACTCAGATCATCATAATAATTGGGAACACACACACACACACACACACACACACACACACACACACAGCAAGTGGAATAGCCTAGCAAGTGAAGTAGTGGAGGCAGGAACCATACATAGTTTTAAGAAGAGGTATGACAAAGCTCAGGAAGCAGAGAGAGAGAGGATCCAGTAGCGATCAGTGAAGAGGCGGGGCCAGGAGCTGAGTCTCGACTCCTGCAACCACAATTAGGTGAGTACACACACACACACACACACACACACACACACACACACACACACAGAAAGTACAAAGGTTTGCGACAAGGTTAGTTCCAGAGCTAAGGGGAATGTCCTATGAAGAAAGATTAAGGGAAATCGGCCTGACGACACTGGAGGACAGGAGGGTCAGGGGAGACATGATAACGACATATAAAATACTGCGTGGAATAGACAAGGTGGACAAGGACAGGATGTTCCAGGGAGGGAACACAGAAACAAGAGGCCACAATTGGAAGTTGAAGACACAAATGAGTCAGAGAGATAGTAGGAAGTATTTCTTCAGTCATAGAGTTGTAAGGCAGTGGAATAGCCTAGAAAATGACGTAGTGGAGGCAGGAACCATACACAGTTTTAAGACGAGGTTTGATAAAGCTCATTTAGCGGGGAGAGAGAGGGCCCAGAAGCAACCGGTGAAGAGGCGGGGCCAGGAGCTAAGACTCGACCCCTGCAACCACAAATAGGTGAGTACAAATAGGTGAGTACACACACACACAGCTGCTACATGGGAACAGGTTAGGTTAAGGTAACTGACAGATTAAAACATTCACATCCTATAAGTAACACAAAACATTATTTGAGAAAATCACATCAGTAATGAAAGTTTGAAGCTAACCTGGAGATACATTCTCCAGTTATCGTACACAAAGCAAAATTCCAAGCTTATTAACTTAACAAACTGACAATCTTTTACTTACATAACCTAAACCTAAAACATGTCAGCCTTCTTATAAGATACATGAGCAAGTCAAAGATTAAAGCCGTTCATAAAAGCCATATTCAAGATATTTTGCTTAAAACAATGATACACTATTAAAAAAATAACAAATTCGCACCTTAAGATTTCAATAACAAACCAACCTTCTGTTAAGTAGCACACTCCTGTGTTTATGAAGTGAACCTAATCATAAAAGGCTTTCACAAATTTACTCACAAAGAAAACCAGAAATGGCATAAATAAATGACAAAAAAGTGCCTACCCAACATTATACTTCCCTCAACCTTCCACTAGTCTTACTTCAGCAGCGTTGAAACTTTTGAAGTCGACTGGATGAGGCGTTCCCAAGTTATAAACGTTCAACAGTTTATTAAACTCACGAATTTAAAAAAATGCCATAAAGTACGACCTTTCAATTTTTTTGAATATTCTTTTTACACTTTTATTCTATTTCATATTCTCTGTACTATTGTAAGATAATAAAAATATTGTTTTTTTTTAAGAAACTGGAATTTGCATTCCACATATCAGCAGCAGGTAAATAAAACTAGGGAGGCGAAGTAATTTTTTATGCAAACTAGCACCTACAAGTTCCATTAACTATACGAAGCTTATTCTAGGTAAGATACAGTAGCTTCTAGGTAAGATACAGTAGCTTCTAGGTAAGATACAGTAGCTTCTAGGTAAGATACAGTAACTTCTAGGTAAGATACAGTAGCTTCTAGGTAAGATACAGTAGCTTCTAGGTAAGATACAGTAGCTTCTAGGTAAGATACAGTAGCTTCTAGGTAAGATACAGTAGCTTCTAGGTAAGATACATAAGTTCTAGGTAAGATACAGTAGCTTCTAGGTAAGATACAGTAGCTTCTAGTTAAGATACATTAGTTCTAGGTAAGATACATTAGTTCTAGGTAAGATACATCAGCTTGTTGGTTAGGTACATCAGTGTTTAAGATTTGCAGCTGAAGACAATAGTCGTTCACAAATTGTCTCATGACAATAAATTTATTTTTTTTACAGTTTCCTCCCTAAAATTCATAAAAATGCGCCTGTACTTCCTGAGTTCAGCAAAACAAATCTCGCTAATAAACACCTCTGGTTATAGCTGAACATAAGAACATAAGAAAGGAGGAACACTGCAGGAGGCCTGTTGGCCCATACTAGGCATGTCCTTTACAATTCATCCCACTAACAAAAGATTTCCCCAACCCAATTTTCAATGCTACCCAAGAAACAAGCTCCGATGTGCAATTCCCACTCAAATCCAACCCCTCCCACTCATGTACTTATCCAACCTAAATTTGAAACTACCCAAAGTCCTAGCCTCAATAACCCAACTAGGTAGACTGTTCCACTCATCAACTACCCTATTTCCAAACCAATACTTTCCTATGTCCTTTCTAAATCTAAACTTATCTAATTTAAATCCATTACTGCGGGTTCTCTCTTGGAGAGAGATCCTCAAGACCTTATTAATATCTCCTTTATTAATACCCATCTTCCACTTATACACTTCGATCAAGTCTCCCCTCATTCTTCGTCTAACAAGTGAATGTAACTTAAGAGTCTTCAATCTTTCTTCATAAGGAAGATTTCTAATGCTATGTATTAATTTAGTCATCCTACGCTGAATGTTTTCTAACGAATTTATGTCCATTCTGTAATATGGAGACCAGAACTGAGCTGCATAATCTAGGTGAGGCCTTACTAATGATGTATAAAGCTGCAGTATGACCTCTGGACTTCTGTTGCTTACACTTCTTGATATAAATCCCAATAATCTATTTGCCTTATTACGTACGCTTAGGCATTGCTGTCTTGGTTTAAGGTTGCTGCTTACCATAACCCCCAAGTCCTTTTCGCAATCTGTATGGCTAAGTTCTACATTATTTAACACTCCCGGGCTTCAGAACCTTGCATTTATCTACATTGAACTGCATCTGCCACTTTTCTGACCAAGAATAGAGTTTGCCTAAATCCTCCTGAAGTTCCCTAACATCTACGTTTGAATCAATTATCCTACCTATCTTTGTGTCATCGGCGAATTTGCTCATATCACTAGTAATTCCTTCATCAAGATCATTGATATATATTATAAACAACAACGAGCCCAAGACCGATCCCTGTGGAACGCCCTTGTTACTGAACCCCACTCGGATTTAACCCCATTTATGGACACTCTCTGCTTCCTGTCTGTGAACCATGATTCGATCCACGAGAGCACCCTTCCCCCAATGCCATGAGCTGCTACTTTCTTTAACAGTCTTTGGTGCGGAACTCTATCAAATGCCTTACTAAAATCTAAGTAAATGATATCAAAAGCTTTACTGAAGAAAGTTAATAAATTAGTTAGACAAGACCGGCCTCTTGTGAATCCATGCTGAGTATCATTAATCAAGCTATGCTTATCGAGATGGCTTCTTATAATCTCAGCTATAATTGACTCTAGTAATTTGCCTACAATTGAGGTCAGGCTTATTGGGCGGTAATTTGACGGTAACGACCTGTCCCCTGTTTTAAAAATAGGAATTACATTAGCCATCTTCCACATATCAGACACTACACCTGTTTGAAGAGATAAATTAAAAATATTAGTTAATGGTTTACAGAGTTCCATTTTGCATTCCTTACGAACCCTTGAAAAAACCTCATCAGGACCCGGCGACTTATTTTGCTTCAGTCTGTCTATCTGCTTCACAACCATTTCACTAGTGACTGTGATGTTACATAATTTATCTTCTTCTAGCCCACTATAAAAATTAATTACTGGAATATTGTTAGTGTCTTCCTGTGTAAAAACTGAGAGAAAATAATTATTTAAAATCGAGCATATTTCATTCTCTTTGTCAGTAAGATGCCCATAGTTATTTTTAAGGGGACCTATCTTATCTCTAACTTTTGTTCTATAGACCTGGAAAAAACTTTTTGGGTTAGTTTTAGAATCCCTAGCAACTTTAATTTCATAGTCCCTTTTAGCTTTTCTTATCCCCTTTTTAATGTCCCTCTTAATATCAATATATTGATTCATAAGATGACCCACACCTCTTTTGATACGCCTATAAATTCCTTTCTTATGCCCTAGTAGATATTTCAGCCTATTATTCATCCATTCTGGGTCATTTCTATTTGATCTAATTTCTTTATTAGGGATAAACGTTCTTTGAGCAGCATGTATGGTGTTCAGAAAGCTGTCATATTGATAGCTCTCTTCGTTACCCCAGTCAACAGATGATAAGTGTTCTCTAAGCCCATCGTTATCTGCTAAGCGAAAATCTGGGACCGTTACTGAGTCATCCCTACTATCATACTTCCATTCAATGCTAAATGTAATTGATTTGTGGTCGCTAGCACCCAGTTCCTCTGAAACTTCTAAATTATTATCAAGGGATTCATTGTTTGCCAGAACTAAGTCAAGCAGGTTATTACCCCTTGTAGGTTCTGTCACAAACTGCTTCAAAAAAAATCCTGAACTACTTCTAAGAAGTCGTATGATTCTAAATTCCCAGTCAAGAAATTCCAATCAATATGGCTAAAGTTAAAGTCTCCTAGAATTACTACATTATCGTGCCTTGTGGCCCTAACAATTTCCTCCCATAGTAGTCTCCCCTGGTCCCTATCTAAATTTGGGGGACGGTATATCACACCTAAAATTAATTTTTCATGCCCCTCTGAAAATTCTATCCAAACAGACTCTGTATGTGTTACTTCAGACTTAATACACATTTTTATGCAACAGTTCAAGCGATCTCGGACATACAGTGCCACCCCACCCCCCTTCCCGACACTTCTATCTACTTGGAACAATTTAAAACCCTGAATGTGACATTCTGCAGGCATGTCCCGACTTTTTGAATTAAACCACGTCTCAGTTATGGCAAATACATCAATGTTACCTGCACTAGCAACTAGTCTCAACTCGTCCATCTTATTCCTAGCACTGCGATTATTTGTGTAATAAATATTTAAAGACCCTCCTCTCTCTTTACCCTTCCTGATCATTTCTGTTATTCCATTAAACCTATTACTGTCCTTGTCAATTAGTGCCACTGGCTTCCCAATATCCACCTCATTTTGCCTATTACTAGTTCTCCTAGTACTCATATTACTACACTGCGACTTCACAGTTTTCCTGCCAAAACCCATACCACTAACTATTCCTAGTTTAAAGACCAAACAGCTCCCTCCACTGCGTTGGCCAGTGCTCCCACCCCACACCTAGATAAGTGAACCCCATCCCTGGCATACATGTCATTTCTGCCATAGAAGAGGTCCCAGTTGTCAATGAATGTTACCGCATTTTCCTTACAGTATTTGTCCAGCCAGCAATTGACACCAATTGCTCTGGACAACCATTCATTTCCAACTCCTCTCCTTGGCAAAATGCCACATATGACAGGTTTCCTACCCTTCCTCCTAATTATCTCTATAGCTGACCTAAAATCTCTATAGTTGGCCTAAATCTCTATAGCCTGTCACAAGAGCCGTTATACAGTTACTGTTCAGAATACAAATGTTTAAATTTTATTAACTGTGTTTGGAACTGGCAAATTTGCACTTGCACAACTTAAGAACATAAAAACATAAGAAAGAAGGAACACTGCAACAGGCCTACTGGCCCATGCGAGGCAGGTCCAAGTCTCCTACCGGCTTAAGCCAATGACCCAGTCTAGTCAGGTCAGGTCAGGTAAGGTCACACTCACTTAACGAAGGAGCACGGCATCAGACCTAGTAGCACAGGCTAGTCAGGTTCAACTCAAGGTCCAATCAAGGTACATCAAGCCATTAAAGACTCACGTTGTTCGACAGAGCCAAGCTTAATTTATTTCACAGGAAAAATGCCATACAAATTTAATATAAAAATGGTTAAGTTGAAAACTAAAGCCGCTCAGGAGAAGCTTTCTCAAGTTATTGAACAGAAATAAAAAAAATCGGGAAAAGCTAATATAAAATTGAGCAGAGGACACCTGCAGGAGTTGGTAATTGCTTGGATCTTTCCCCAGTTACGGTGAACCAAGAACGATAATTTGAACCCGATCGGATCGAGCGTTTTCAAGTTTTAAACAAATATCTTGGAAGAAGGACAAAAAAAAACCTGTCAAGTACTTGTGTTTATCAACTCTGGGATTCCTAATGAGGTCGTTGTGTGTTATCAATAGTTTATCTTGAGCAGTGTACAACAACAACCAGAGTCATGGTGAATGTTGTCTCCTTATCTCTCTACCACTGACACTGTGCCTTCTGCCATGACGTCACTTACATTGGTGGCACTGTACATCCCGCAGTGGTACCACCGATGGTATTGTACCTCCAGTAGTGATGCTGCTGGTGGTATTGTACCTCCAGCAGTGATGCTACTGGTGGTATTGTACCTCCAGCAGTGATGCTACTGGTAATATTGTACCCCCAGCAGTGATGCTACTGGTGGTAGTGTACCTCCAGCAGTGATGCTACTGGTGGTAGTGTACTTCCAGCAGTGATGCTACTGGTGGTAGTGTACCTCCAGCAGTGATGCTACTGGTGGTATTGTACCTCTAGCAGTGATGCTACTGGTGGTAGTGTACCTCCAGCAGTGATGCTACTGGTGGTAGTGTACCTCCAGCAGTGATGCTACTGGTGGTATTGTACCCCCAGCAGTGATGCTACTGGTGGTAGTGTACCTCCAGCAGTGATGCTACTGGTGGTATTGTACCTCAAACAATGATGCTACTGGTGGTAGTGTACCTCCAGCAGTGATGCTACTGGTGGTAGTGTACCTCCAGCAGTGATGCTACTGGTGGTATTGTACTTCCAGCAGTGATGCTACTGGTGGTATTGTACCTCCAGCAGTGATGCTACTGGTGGTATTGTACCTCCAGCAGTTACAACTGTGGGACTAACATTTTACTTCGTGTTGAGATGATGCAGTTCACTGCCAAGATCAGTGATCTTTTTGTATACGTTCTGGTGGCTAGGCTGTGTTCATCCCTCAGGACTGTAATAAAGTTGGTAGAATTACCGACAATATGTAAAGTAAAAGGACACAAGTGCAACTAATGTGACATTTTATTGTGGCAACGTTTCGCTCTCCAGGAGCTTTATCAAGCCATTACAAACAATACATGGACACAGAGGGTATATAAAGGCTCAGAGTGAGGTGCAATACTAGTGAGGTACCATTTCGATGTTCACTAGTGGTAGTAGTAGTAGTAGTAGTAGTAGTAGTAGTAGTAGTAGTAGTAGTAGTAGTAGTAGTAGTGATAAAAGTAATACAATATGGTAGAGCATTTAATTCGTACATGAGTAGAAGGATATAAAAGCTATTACTTGAGTAACATAAAAATAGGTTGAACAAATATAGACTGGAAAGAGGCAGGTTGTTTCAGTGTTCACTCTCTGTAATGTGCTTTGTGTAGTATAACAGGAGAGACTATATGATGGCAGGGTTTACTGTTTTCAGGAGGATTCTTGCTAAGACTTCGGAGATGGTGAAGCTGCCGTTGTTTTGTTTAATAGTATTGGAAACAGCGATCAGTGCTGATTCGAGGCACTTGCTTTGTTGGGAGTGGTGTTGATGCGTGGAGAATTAATGATCTGAAGAGCTCTTTTCTTGCAGTCTTTGATGAAAAAAGAAGGAAAATGTAACTCAGTGAATGTTTGGTGAATGTATGTACATTCCTCGTCAAGAATTTGTAGTCCTGAGTTTCTTGACGAGGAATGTACATACATTCACCAAACATTCACTGAGTTACATTTTCCTTCTTTTTTCATCAAAGACTGCAAGAAAAGAGCTCTTCAGATCATTAATTCTCCACGCATCAACACCACTCCCAACAAAGTTATAATTCTTCCCAACAGCCAGGTTGCACTGAACGTCTCAAAAGTACTTTCACAAGCTAACACCAGAGTCGCCATCGCTTCTAGCACTTCAATAAAGGATCTAACCAGGAGAAAATCCAAGCACCACGAACCAGTCAATGCAGGAGTTTACACTATACCCTGTGGAGGCTGTGACAAGATTTACGTAGGTGAAACAGCAAGAAACCTCGACACCCTCCTCAATGAACACATTTACGCATGTAGGAACGATAACTTGAACAACGCCTGTGTACAACACCGAAATTCCACCAATCATCTCATGAAATTCAGAGACGCCCAATTAGTGATCAAAGAAACTAATTTCCGCAGACGCAAGTGCCTCGAATCAGCACTGATCGCTGTTTCGAATACAATTAAACAAAACAACGGCAGCTTCACCATCTCCGAAGTCTTAGCAAGAATCCTCCTGAAAACAGTAAACCCTGCCATCACATAGTCTCTCCTGTTATTCTACACAAAGCACAGAGAGTGAACACTGAAACAACCTGCCTCATTCCAGTTTATATTTGTCCAACCTATTTTTATGTTACCCAAATAATAGCTTTTATATCCTTTTACTCATGCACGAATTAATTGCTCTACCATATTGTATTACTTTTATCACTACTACTACTACTACTACTACCACTAGTGAACATCGAAATGGTACCTCACTAGTATTGCACCTCACTCTGAGCCTTTATATACCCTCTGTGTCCATGTATTGTTTGTAATGGCTTGATAAAGCTCCTGGAGAGCGAAACGTTGCCACAATAAAATGTCACATTAGTTGCACTTGTGTCCTTTTACTTTGCATCCCTCAGGACTACCATCTCCATGCATGTATATTATATCTATGCTGAATTGAACGTATCTTTGAGTTACGACACACATACACAGTGAGTGAGTGAGAGAGAGAGAGAGAGAGAGAGAGAGAGAGAGAGAGAAAAAAAACATAGATGCAAACTCTGAAGTAGGAAACAGTGGAGTTAAGGCAGGAACTTGTAAGGAACCTGTGAAAATTAACAAGGGAAGACAAACATGTGTAGATTTACACGTAATAGAGAGAGAGAGAGAGAGAGAGAGAGAGAGAGAGAGAGAGAGAGAGAGAGAGAGAGAGAGAGAGAGAGAGAGAGAGAGAGAGAGAGAGAGAGAGAGAGAGAGAGAGAGAGAGAGAGAGAGAGAGAGTATGAGATAACTTACTGGACTTTACTGAGTGGGAGATGAGTACAATGTTGAATAAAAAAGACACATATTTGAGAGATAATTTATCATAATTAGACGGTAAAAACAAGTGAGAGAGAACATTCTTACAGCTACACGCCCGGTCATGGAGGCCTGGCCGGGGGGGCGTTGACCCCCGGAACCCACTTCATTTATAAGTTGGGGGGGAGGGCAAAAAATTGCAGTAACATTCACAAATAATACACACTTAGGAGAAGAAACTTACTGACAACTTCTCGGATCTAAACATCGTCATAAGCTCCCCCCCACTCCCCCTTAGTGCCGGTTATATGTACATTGTTCCAGTCACGGTATTGTGACTTACATCATTCAGTCTACTTCAATATTTTTACGGAGTCATGATGCAAAATTTACCCGGCAAGATTATTATTATTTCTAAATGGTAGCTGCAATTAAGATGTAATATGAAATATAACAAAGTTCTTCAATTGAAAACATATTTATACAGAGACTTGTTAAACAAAGAACATTAATGAAGCAATTACTGGATAAGAAGTTGATAACGACAGACGTAAGCAACCAGGGACTAGTAGATAATGCAGACGTACCTAACCAGGGACTAGTAGATAATGCAGACGTACCCAACCAGGGACTGGTAGATAATGACAGACGTACCCAACCAGGGACTGGTAGATAATGACAGACGTACCCAACCAGGGACTGGTAGATAATGACAGACGTACCCAACCAGGGACTGGTAGATAATGCAGACGTACCCAACCAGGGACTGGTAGATAATGCAGACGTACCCAAAAAGGGACTGGTAGATAATGCAGACGTACCCAACCAGGGACTAGTAGATAATGCAGACGTACCCAACCAGGGACTGGTAGATAATGACAGACGTACCCAACCAGGGACTGGTAGATAATGACAGACGTACCCAACCAGGGACTGGTAGATAATGACAGACGTACCCAACCAGGGACTGGTAGATAATGCAGACGTACCCAACCAGGGACTGGTAGATAATGCAGACGTACCCAACCAGGGACTGGTAGATAATGCAGACGTACCCAACCAGGGACTGGTAGATAATGCAGACGCTGCCCAACCAGGGACTGGTAGATAATGCAGACGTACCCAACCAGGGACTGGTAGATAATGCAGACGTACCCAACCAGGGACTGGTAGATAATGACAGACGTACCCAACCAGGGACTGGTAGATAATGCAGACGTACCCAACCAGGGACTGGTAGATAATGACAGACGTACCCAACCAGGGACTGGTAGATAATGCAGACGTACCCAACCAGGGACTGGTAGATAATGCAGACGTACCCAACCAGGGACTGGTAGATAATGCAGACGTACCCAACCAGGACTGGTAGATAATGCAGACGTACCCAACCAGGGACTGTAGATAATGCAGACGTACCAACCAGGACTGGGTAGATAATGCACGTACCCAACCAGGGACTGGTAGATAATGACAGACGTACCCAACCAGGACTGGTAGATAATGACAGACGTACCCAATCAGACTGGTAGATAATGCAGACGTACCCAACCAGGGACTGGTAGATAATGCAGACGCACCCAACCAGGGACTGGTAGATAATGCAGACGTACCCAACCAGGGACTGGGTAGATAATGCAGACGTACTCCAACCAGGGACTGGCAGATAATGCAGACGTACGAAACCAGGGACTGGTAGATACGTAGACGTACCCAACCAGGACTGGTAGATAATGCAGATGTACTCCAACCAGGACTGGTTAGATAATGCAGACGTACCCAACCCAGGGGACTGGTAGATAATGCAGACGTACCTAACCAGGGACTGGTAGATAATGCAGACGTACCCAACCAGGGACTGGTAGATAATGCAGACGTACCCAACCAGGGACTGGTAGATAATGCAGACGTACCCAACCAGGGACTGGTAGATAATGCAGACGTACCCAACCAGGGACTGGTAGATAATGCAGACGTACCCAACCAGGGACAGGTAGGGATAATGCAGACGTATCCCAACCAGGGACTGGTAGATAATCGACATACCCAACCAGGGACAGGTAGTATGCCCAGACGTACCCAACCAGGGACTGGTAGATAATGCAGACGTACCCAACCAGGGACAGGTAGATAATGCAGACGTACCCAACCAGGGACTGGTAGATAATGCAGACGTAACCCAACCAGGGACTGGTAGATAATGCAGACGTACCCAACCAGGACTGCAGATAATGCAGACGTACCCAACCAGGGACTGGTAGATAATGAGCAACCAGGGACTGGTAGATAATGCCCAGACCGCACCCAACCAGGCACTGGTAGAAAATGCAGACGTACCCAACCAGGCACGGTGCAGATAACCCTGAACCAGGGACGGTACCCTGCAACCAGGGACTGGTAGATAATGCAGACGTACCCAACCAGGGACTGGTAGATAATGCAGACGTACCCAACCAGGGACTGGTAGATAATGCAGACGTACCCAACCAGGGACTGGTAGATAATGCAGACGTACCCAACCAGGGACTGGTAGATAATGCAGACGTACCCAACCAGGGACTGGTAGATAATGCAGACGTACCTAACCAGGGACTGGTAGATAATGACAGACGTACCCTGGGAACCAGGACTGGTAGATAACGGGTGCAGACGTACCCAACCAGGGACTGGTAGATAATGCAGACGTACCCAACCAGGGACTGGTATATAGCAGAATGTACCCACCCAACCAGGGACTGGAAGATAATGCAGACATGGCTACCCGGGGACTGGTAGATAATGCAGCAATGGCACAACCTGGAGTAAGATATGGCGAGACATGCCCAACCAGGGACTGGTAGATAATGCAGACGTACCCAGCCGGGGCTGGTGATTGCCCGAACCATGGGCCCACACTGGTGGTAATGCAGACACCCAATGGCCCAACACTGGTAGATAATGCAGACTGCCCAACCGGGACTGGTAGATAATGACATTGTAACCCAACCAAGGGACTGGTAGATAAGTAGACGTAAACCCAACGGTAGATAATGAACGTGCCCAACCAGGGACTGGTAGATAATGCAGACCCCAACCAGGGACTGGTAGATAATGACCCAGACGAAACCGGGGCTGGTAGATTGCACGTCCCAACCAGGACTGGTAGATAATGACAGACGACCTGACCCAAGGTAAGATAATGACGAACGTACCCAACCAGGGGCTGGCAGATAATGACAGACGTACCCAACCAGGGACTGGTAGATAATGCAGACGTACCCAACCAGGGACTGGTAGATAATGCAGACGTACCCAACCAGGGACTGGTAGATAATGCAGACGTACCCAACCAGGGACTGGTAGATAATGCAGACGTACCCAACCAGGGACTGGTAGATAATGACAGACGTACCTAACCAGGGACTGGTAGATAATGACAGACGTACCCAACGAGGGGCTGGTAGATAATGACAGACGTACCCAACCAGGGACTGGAAGATAATGACAGACGCAAGCAACCAGGGACTGGTACATAATGACAGACGTACCCAACCAGGGACTGGTAGATAATGACAGACGTACCCAACCAGGGACTGGTAGATAATGCAGATGTACCCAACCAGGGACTGGTAGATAATGACAGACGTACCTAACCAGGGACTGGTAGATAATGACAGACGTACCTAACCAGGGACTGGTAGATAATGACAGACGTACCCAACCAGGGACTGGTAGATAATGCAGACGTACCCAACCAGGGACTGGTAGATAATGACAGACGTACCTAACCAGGGACTGGTAGATAATGACAGACGTACCCAACCAGGGACTGGTAGATAATGACAGACGTACCCAACCAGGGGCTGGTAGATAATGACAGACGTACCCAACCAGGGACTGGTAGATAATGACAGACGTACCCAACTAGGGACTGGTACATAATGACAGACGTACCCAACCAGGGACTGGTACATAATGACAGACGTACCCAACCAGGGACTGGTAGATAATAGCAGACGTACCCAACCAGGGATTCGTAGATAATGACAGACGTACCCAACCAGGGACTGGTAGATAATGACAGACGTACCCAACCAGGGACTGGTACATAATGACAGACGTACCCAACCAGGGACTGGTAGATAATAACAGACGTACCCAACCAGGGATTGGTAGATAATGACAGACGTACCCAACCAGGGACTGGTAGATAATGACAGACGTACCCAACCAGGGACTGGTAGATAATGACAGACGTACCCAACCAGGGACTGGTAGATAATGACAGACGTACCCAACCAGGGACTGGTAGATAATGACAGACGTACCCAACCAGGGACTGGTAGATAATGACAGACGTACCCAACCAGGGGCTGGTAGATAATGACAGACGTAGCCAACCAGGGACTGGTAGATAATGACAGACGTACCCAACCAGGGACTGGTAGATAATGACAGACGTACCCAACCAGGGACTGGTAGATAATGACAGACGTACCCAACCAGGGATTGGTAGATAATGACAGACGTACCCAACCAGAGACTGGTAGATAATGACAGACATACCCAACCAGGGACTGGTAGATAATAATAATAATAATAATAATAATAATAATAATAATAATAATAATAATAATAATAATAATAATAATAATAATAATAATCCAGTAAGGTACACAGGCCTAGCTGACATCAATGACACTACTGTATAGAAAGCCCTTTGTTATGCAGAACATTTCGGGCAAATCAGGTCTATTTTGTCTCCAGGATGCTACCCACACCAGTCGACTAATACCCAGGTACCTATTTTACTGCTATGTGAACAGGGACAACAAGTGTCTTAAGGAAACACGTCCTAATGTTGTACAAGAATGGTATACAATACCGACAAGGCACTGCAACATCATGGAATCTTGGTTCAAAGGACATCTGCATAACCTTCTTCACGGCTACTACAACTAACCCATCCCTTTGAGTATGACCTACTTCCACTGGGGAATCCCGCCTACCAGTGACTATGCCCTCGTCTGCTACCCGTCACTTTCCACCTGACGTTAGTATATAAGCACCAGCCTTCTTGCCTGTGCTCCAGAATCTTCACGACTACGGTGCTCTTCACACCAACTCCAAGGCTGAGAGACTGATTACCTCATCTTTTGTATATAGTTCTACTGTCTTCAAATTGTCCTAGAATTTATATTGATAAAACCACTGGATGGCGATACGTCTACAATAAAGATACCTAGATGTTGCACATGTGTTTTAATTTTCACGTCCTAATTTTTCCACCCGTACCGGGAATCGAACCACGGACCTCAGTTGTCATGTAGGGATGGGGGGTATTGGAATGAACTGGGAAAGTGTGAGCAAAGGGGAGTAATCGGGAGGGAGTAGGTAGGAGGGAGACAGAAGTGAGCAGGAAGGAGGCAGGTAGATAGGTATGACAGGTCAGTGGTGACCACCACGACACTCATTAACTCTACACTACTCACTACCATATGACTCGCCCAGTCTTCACTCGCATATAAACATAATAAAAAATAAGAAATAGGACTACAATAACGGAGACAGTTAATATTACTATTCTACTCAAACACAGTTTATTATTAAGTCTTTGTACAATAATATATTTGGGAACAGGAGTACATTATTGTGTTTAGATAAATGGGGTGGTACATATAAGCAGTGAGACAGTGAATACAATCAACTTGACGAAAATGAATATAACTTACAATATAGTTCAGAGGACAGTTCACCACAGGACCTAAGGCACAAGTCCCAAGACCAACACAGCACAAGTACTGCTCCAAGCCAGTACTCTGCCTAATTTCTCCAACAGTCTCCTCCAGAGACTTTAACAGCCTTCTCTTGAGCCCTGCACCCCAGCAGCAGCTCCTCTCGAATCTCCTGCCCAGAGCTCTGCACACAGCAGCAGCTCTGTCCCTACTAGCATCCTCTATCCCTCAGTTTTCCTCACATCTGAAGACACAGATCCATTACCAAAAATATGATTTACATGACAGGAGGTATATATAAGCAAAATTATGACATTTATGAACTAAAGGAAGTAGAAGCACATGAAATAGCAGACTTCATTGTTCCAGTAAACACAAGCTAAGAGATACCTGACAGTGAGGAGCAAGTATAATTAAGAGGTGATGAGGTACCGCTAATGATTAATGACCATTAAAATTTAGGGAAACCGGAAAACCTAAATATGAGTGAGTTTCATGACTAATCAACAATATACACGAAAAAAGGTCTCAAAGCAGCATCATCAATAAAGAATCTCCTTTTGAATAATACGAGACCAAGGAAATTTTTTTTAGGAGAGTAACAAAGCAGGAACAAATATTTTACAGTAGTGGCAGATGCAATGTTCAGGTATTAGTATTCTTCCAGATTTAAATAATTTGACGCAGACGATTGTACTTGTGTGTTATTGTGTCCCAGTCTTCATAAGTGTTGCGTGAGTGTTGCTGCTAGCAGACGTGCTAACCTGTGTATTGAGTTCCAGGTCATCACAGGGACTCACCAGTCAGGTCAACATCAGGGCCCACCAGTCAGGTCATCATCAGGACCGTCCCACCAGTCAGGTCAACATCAGGATCCACCAGTCAGGTCAACACCAGGACCCCCAAGTCAGGTCATCACCAGGGCCCCACCAGTCAGGTCATCACCAGGACCGTCCCACCAGTTAGGTCATCACCAGGACCGTCCCACCAGTCAGGTCAACATCAGGCCCCACCAGCCAGGTCTACACCAGGACCCACCAGTCAGGTCATCACCAGGACCATCCTACCAGTCAGGTCATCACCCAGACCCACCAGTCAGGTCATCACAAAGACCCACCAGTCAGGTCATCACCAAGACCCACCAGTCAGGTCATCACCAAGACCCACCAACCACAGGAAGTACAGTCTGGGTCGTGTTTGCACAGTTGATCAGTGTCTTTTGTATCAGAGGGTGAGGGACCACCCTGATGGGATCAAACACACTGGTCGTGCACAGGACAATTACTCAGGACTGCTGCTGCTGTCTCCTGAAGGAAACCAGAGGAATGAATAGGAGTGCAGGGGAAATTGGGGTGGCGGTGGATGGTGGGAAGAAAGACGGTGAAATTGGTAGAGCAAATGTGGAACTGTTTAAGAAACAAGGCTACTGAAACCTTGAATACTACTGGGAGGTGATCCATTTTTATGAAAAAAATATATACTCAAATCTTATAAAATAATACTTTTTTGTGCATGTTGCATTGAAGAGAGAGCTAGTGAAATTGAGGTGAGTCATGTGGCTTATATCACCACTGAGTAGCAGAGTGGTTATCAGTCGACTATGATCAGTATCTGAAACAATTTTCATATTTCTTCGTCTATCACGAGAGATGAACCTCCAAGGTTGACAGGGAAAAGCAACGATAAAATTCAACAGCCTCCATGACGCAGTAATTAACAGATATCGAAAGTTGAACGCTTAACTCATCCAACATATGTAGTCAGGAAGACATAAGCATCACTCACATTATATTGCTTTACAAGAATAACAATCATATTTGGTGAACTTGTCAAATTCGAATACGAATGAGATTTACTATTAAGAATTTCTTTACCTACTCAAGAAAGAAGAAACGTAGAGTGTACAACTCAAAGGTTCTAGTGCACAATAGTAGAATCGTGAGCGTCAATAAAAAATAACATCAGATTTCAACACAGGTTTACACTCAACTTTACATTCAAAACTAAACACTGGTTTATTTTGTAGGTTGTGCTCTGTCAAGTTTCTGAATGATTTTAACCTTCCTTGGTACGTTGACATACCAAGATTTTAACCTGCCTTGGTACGTTGACATACCAAGATTTTAACCTGCCTTGGTACATTGACATACCAAGATTTTAACCTTCCTTGGTACGTTGACATACCAATATTTTAACCTGCCTTGGTACGCTGACATACCAATATTTTAATCTGCCTTGGTACGTTGACATACCAATATTTTAACCTTCCTTGGTACGTTGACATACCAATATTTTAACCTTCCTTGGTACGTTGACATACCAATATTTTAACCTTCCTTGGTACGTTGACATACCAATATTTTAACCTGCCTTGGTACGTTGACATACCAAGAGTTACCGAGAATAAATGAATCAGCTCAGCCAATGTAAAAGCCTGAATGTTGAGCCTAAAACTAAACTTGCATATCACTATCATAATTCTTAAGCAAACTCTGAAAGATGGTAAATTTTCCAGCGAGTCAAGGCTAGTAAACTCCAGGTAAACTCCAGGTAAACTCCAGGTAAACTCCAGGTAAACTCCAGGTAAACTCCAGGTAGATAATGTTTCCTCAAACTGAGTCTAGTATTCTGACAGGTCTTTTGCACTGTTACGAAAATTAATTGTCGCAATTATTAATTTAAGAATCATTAAATTCTTGAAGATAACAACTTACTAGAAGACAGTATGCCTAAGGAAAATTAAGTATACTTATCTAGAATATTTTCATTAATTTACACTTGAAAAAATGTACTTAAAATATATAAAATTCTTTCTTTAGATAAATACTTAGATTTCCAGACAGTTCTTGTTTTGTATAGACAATGATAATGCAGCCCATATAGACCTGTAAAGGAGAAGACTCCAGGAATGAATCGACTGGTTTACTGATAGAAACGTGTTGTCGTTGAAAGAGATATAAGGTATATACTCCTAAGGTAAAAGGTCCTTAACCCCATACTTTTTATAATTTACAAAAAAAAAAAAAAAAAAAAAAATGTCTTGCAACCCAGAATTTATTCCTCTGATCTTCTTGAGTGTGAGATAACAATAAATAAATTAACTAAAAAAGTAATTGTCAGGGTTGGGATATTTGTTGGCTATAAATTATTTGTGTATTTTTTTTTTTTTTTACCTTAAAGCAGATTTAGGTTTGGTTCCCACTATGTAGTTTAAAAAAGGTAAGTTTAAAATGTGCACGTTTAAAATATCAGAAGTATAATGATGAATGGGCTGTCACTTCCCAGATGAGTTGTAACTTAGAATATGAGCAACAGTGAGAGACATTTGCAATAGTTGAGTATCTTTATTGTCGGAACTTTTCGTCTACTGAGTTGGCTTCTTCAGTCGAATACTGAGATGAATATCAAAAACTGTTGCACATGTATCTTACTCATCTACTTGTCAGTATTGTATACCATTAATATAGTGATACTTAGTAATACTGGTAATACTAGCACGGCTTCTACCTATCTTTCACTTCACGTGGTATCTATAAATATATACCTTCGGTGTCCTTGTAATGTCAGTAACGGCTTGACAGAGCTCCTGGAGAGCGAAAAGTTGCCACAATAACATGTCACATTAGTTGAATCTATGTCAATTTACGTAACATAATGATATTTATCGGGCACAGCAACACCACAATGTGAATATGGAAATGGTATATAATGCCGACATATTGATATACCATTTTATACCATTATCATATTCACTCTGTCAGACACTGCAACACAACTGTATCTTGGTACAGTAAACACCTTTGACAACTTTTCAAGTGAGAAGGGATGAATTTAAGAGAGACGTGACCTCTCAGTGATGACCTTCTTTCTTCTACTAGTGAAGTACATCTCACCTTCAGACAGTATATAAGTCTCCATACTGCTACTGAAACTTCACACTGTTCCAGACTATGGAGCAAAACTCTTATCCAGGCTGAAGGACTGACTACCTCAAAACTACGTCTTGAAAGGTGATGATCTGATTACATCGTCTTCACATCTATACTTCTTCTGTTAAACTCTTCTGTACACGTCACCTTTACAATTGCCAGATCCACATTATGACTGGTTGAACCTAGACACTGATCTGACGATGGGGTCCCGATCGTCCGACCCATAGTATCTGGTTCGCTGGTTGGGAAGGTAGCCTTTTTAATGACGGTGTGTACATGCGCCGAATGAAGGTTATGAACTCTTTGTCATTCTCGAGTTATCACTCAACTTCTCTCCTTCCTCTTGCAAATTCGTTTCTGGTTCTTCTGCTCACCAATGTTCTCTTCTACCCTTCGCTTTCTGTAATTTTACACGCTTAGGTACTTTTAGTTTTTCATCACTGTGTATCTTTTGTAGAACCTCCGGCGCACTTTGTTTATACAACTTTAATGAGTAAGACAACTGTTGGGTATTTTTATTGTTGCAACATTTCGCCTACACAGTAGACTTCTTCAAATACAGAGGCACCAGGTGTACTAGTGAAATAAAGATGATGTGTGTGTGTGAGTGTGTGTGTGTGTGTGTGTGTTTACATGGGGCGTTGAGATAACAAGAGATCTTTTGTCCTGTACAAATGTTATCTGGTGGGAAAAAATTAATCTACAACTTAAACAACGACAGATAAGATACAGAAGTAACAGACAGACTCTCAGCACACTGTCACCGGGATGATGATGATGATGATAATAATAATAATAATAATAATAATAATAATAATAATAATAATAATAATAATAATAATTTTGAGAAATGCTAAACGTGTAGGGGTCATAGATTATTATTATAATCATGTGCGAGCGCTAAACCCTTTGGATTATACAACGCATGTGGGGGGGGGGGGGAGGGATGGAAGGTATTCAGGCTCAATTCAGGGAAATGGATCACAGATCCAATTCCCTAGATCAAGAGCCCCTCACCTGCGTCAAGGAACCTCCCTTGAGGGGTAGGGGTCATAGAGCGCCTGGGGACTGGGAGGGTGGGGAAGGGAAGGTGGGGGAAAGGGAGATTGGGGGTGGTAATTGCTGTGTGGTTGTTGTGACTGTGTTGTGGTTGTTGTGACTGTGGTGTGGTTGTTGTGACTGTGGTGTGGTTGTTGTGACTGTGTTGCTGTTGTTGTGACTGTGGTGTGGTTGGGACTGTGTTGTTGTTGTGACTGTGTTGTGGTTGTTGTGAATGTGTTGTTGTTGTGACTGTGGTGTGGTTGTGACTGTGTTGTGGTTGTTGTGACTGTGGTGTAATTGTTGTGACTGTGTTGTTGTTGTGACTGTGGTGTGGTTGTGACTGTGTTGTGGTTGTTGTGACTGTGTTGTGGTTGTTGTGACTGTGGTGTGGTTGTTGTGACTGTAGTGTGGTTGTTGTGACTCTGCTGTTGTTGTTGTGACTGTGGTGTGGTTGTTGTGACTGTGGTGTGGTTGTTGTGACTGTGGTGTGGTTGTTGTGACTGTGTTGTGGTTGTTGTGACTGCGGTGTGGTTGTGACTGTGTTGTGATTGTTGTGACTGTGGTGTGGTTGTTGTGACTGTCCCTACTCGGAACAAAAGTTGTCTGGGCAGCTAGAACTATGCTCTGAAAAACGTCATATTGGCAACCAAGATCACCTACCTGACCCATAGTCAGGACATCCCAATTTAGCCCACCCAAGTAATTTTTCAGTCCCATGAAGTCGGCCAAGCGAAAATCTGGGACAGAGATTTGATTGCAGTTATCTGGGTAATTCCATGATATACTGAAACTAAGTAATTTGTGATCACTTTCCCCAAGCTCATCATTAACCTCAAGATTATTAATTAGTGAATCTTTGTTGGCAAGAACCAAGTCAAGCAGATTGTTTCCTCTAGTTGGTTCTGTCACAACCTGTTCTAAAAAGCAATCCTGAACCGTATCAAGAAAGTCACTAGACTCAAGATTTCCTCTCATATTGTTCCAATCAATTTGTCTAAAGTTAAAATCTCCCATTATCACAACATTTTCATATTTAGATGCCTTATGAATTTCGTCCCATAACAGCTTATTGCACTCCCTACCAAGGTTTGGGGGCCTATAAATCACACCCAAAATTAATTTGTCACGACCCTCGAGAAATTGAAGCCAAACCGATTCTGCGTTCGATGTTTCTAATCTTATATCATGTCTAAGACAACAATTTAAATTTTCTCTGACATACATCGCCACACCACCACCCTTCCTGTTGACCCTATCAGTGTGGAATAGTTTATTACCCTGTATGATGCATTCAGAACGCATTTCTCTATCTTTCAGGTTGAACCAGGTCTCTGTTATACCAGTAATATCTATATTACCTACACTTGGAAGTAATTTTAGCTCATCTTATTTCTTAGACTCCTACTATTTGTATAGTAAACCTTAAGGGAGATAGTCATTCGTTGCCCTCTACTATCTCTCTTTGTTTGTTGATTAATTGATTTGCCATTACTAGCAACTTTATTTTGAATATTGTCTTTTAAACATATCCCTGAGGTATCCCGGTAATAACTGCTGTTTTTAATCCTAATTCTGCAGCCTGATTGTTTCCCACAAACACCCATACCTCTATAATCTATCAGTTTAAATTCCTAGACAAGTCATCAATTACCTTCTCCATTGAACTGGCTAATGCAACCACTCCATCCCCAGAAAGATGAACCCCATCCCTTGCATACATATCACGTTTGCCAAAGAAAAGGTCCCAGTTATCAATGAATGGGATTGCAAGTTCCTTGCAGTACCTGTCTAGCCAGCAGTTTATACCAATTGCCCTAGACATCCATTCATTGCCCACTCTCTTTCTAGGCAAGATGCTACATATGACTGGGATCCCTCCCTTAGACCTAACTACTTCTATGGCTGACCTGTACTTATCCAGATATCTCCTCTCTCCTGCCCTTCCCAATGTCATTACCCCCAGCACTAAGACAGATAATGGGCTTGTTCCCATTACCTGCCATAATATTATCCAACCTGCTATGTCGCCAACACCAGCTCCAGGAAGACACACTGTCTGACCTTTCTGTCTCTGTTACAAAATGCACGGTCCGTATATCTTACCTGAGAATTGCCTACTATTAAAATATTCTTACCTTGATTAGCAGGGGAATCAGTGGTACCTTCAACCTCACTAACCACTGAAGTACACTCGTCTTGGAGAACAGAGAATCGATTTCCTACCTTCACATCTTCTCTATTCACTCTCCTCATCTTCCTTCTTCCTGAACTGTGAACCACTTGCCACTTAAAGCGGCTGCCACTATCACTGCTGGTGACCATTCCTACCTTACCAGCTAAATCCTTCTCACACTCGCTCCCAAACTCATCTGTGCGAAGCTTCAGCTTCCTATTTTCCTCCTGAAGAAGTAGAATCTCCTTCAACACATGAACCTGGGATTCTAAAGCACTACAACAAGCCATGGTATGGGTAACAGCCCACGCTAACTCCCAAGAGCTTAACGGTATGACCACACTTGACCACTGACCTCAGCGTACTTTGTTGTTGTTGTTGTGACTGTGGTGTGGTTGTTGTGACTGTGGTGTGGTTGTGACTGTGGTGTGGTTGACTGTGGTGTGGTTGTTGTGACTGTGTTGTAGTTGTTGTGACTGTGGTGTGGCTGTTGTGACTGTGGTGTGGTTGTTGTGACTGTGTTGTGGTTGTTGTGACTGTGTTGTTGTTGTTGTGACTGTGTTGTGGTTGTTGTGACTGTGTTGTTGTTGTTGTGACTGTGGTGTGGTTGTTGTGACTGTGGTGTGGTTGTTGTGACTGTGGTGTGGTTGTTGATTCTGGTGTGGTTGTTGTGACTGCAGTGTGGTTGTTGTGACTGTGGTGTGGTTGTTGTGACTGTGTTGTGGTTTTTGTGACTGTGTTGTGGTTGTTGTGACTGTGGTGTGGTTGTTGTGACTGTGTTGTGGTTGTTGTGACTGTGGTGTGGTTGTTGTGACTGTGGTGTGGTTGTTGTGACTGTGGTGTGGTTGTTGTGACTGTGGTGTGGTTGTTGTGACTGTGGTGTGGTTGTTGTGACTGCAGTGTGGTTGTTGTGACTGTGTTGTGGTTGCTGTGACTGTGGTGTGGTTGTTGTGACTGTGTTGTGGTTGTTGTGACTGTGTTGTTGTTGTTGTGACTGTGGTGTGATTGTTGTGACTGTGGTGTGGTTGTTGTGACTGTGGTGTGGTTGTTGTGACTGTGGTGTGATTGTTGTGACTGTGGTGTGGTTGTTGTGACTGTGTTGTGGTTGTTGTGACTGTGGTGTGGTTGTTGACTCTGGTGTGGTTGTTGTGACTGCAGTGTGGTTGTTGTGACTGTGGTGTGGTTGTTGTGACTGTGTTGTGGTTTTTGTGACTGTGTTGTGGTTGTTGTGACTGTGGTGTGGTTGTTGTGACTGTGTTGTGGTTGTTGTGACTGTGGTGTGGTTGTTGTGACTGTGGTGTGGTTGTTGTGACTGTGGTGTGGTTGTTGTGACTGTGGTGTGGTTGTTGTGACTGTGGTGTGGTTGTTGTGACTGCAGTGTGGTTGTTGTGACTGTGTTGTGGTTGCTGTGACTGTGGTGTGGTTGTTGTGACTGTGTTGTGGTTGTTGTGACTGTGTTGTTGTTGTTGTGACTGTGTTGTGGTTGTTGTGACTGTGTTGTTGTTGTGACTGTGGTGTGGTTGTTGTGACTGTTTTTTTTTTTTTTTGACTGCGTTGTGGCTGTTGTGACTGTATTGTGGTTGTTGTGACTGTGGTGTGGTTGTTGTGACTGTGTTGTGGTTGTTGTGACTGTGGTGTGGTTGTTGTGACTGTGGTGTGGTTGTTGTGACTGCAGTGTGGTTGTTGTGACTGTGTTGTGGTTGTTGTGACTGTGGTGTGATTGTTGTGACTGTGGTGTGGTTGTCGTGACTGTGGTGTGGTTGTTGTGACTGTGTTGTGGTTGTTGTGACTGTGGTGTGATTGTTGTGACTGTGGTGTGGTTGTTGTGACTGTGGTGTGGTTGTTGTGACTGTGGTGTGATTGTTGTGACTGTGGTGTGGTTGTTGTGACTGTGGTGTGGTTGTTGTGACTGTGTTGTGATTGCTGTAGCTCTGTTTTGGTGGTTGTGACTGTGTTGTGGTTGTTGTGACTGTGGTGTGATTGTTGTGACTGTGGTGTGATTGTTGTGACTGTGGTGTGGTTGTTGTGACTGTGTTGTGGTTGTTGTGACTGTGGTGTGATTGTTGTGACTGGTGTGGTTGTTGTGACTGTGGTGTGGTTGTTGTGACTGTGTTGTGATTGCTGTAGCTCTGTTTTGGTGGTTGTGACTGTGGTGTGGTTGTTGTGACTCTGGTGTGGTTGATGTAACTCTGGTGTGGTTGTTGTGACAGTGGTGTGGTTGTTGTGACGGTAGTATAGTTGTGACGGTGGTGTAGTTGTTGTGACAGTGGTGTGGCTGTTGTGACGGTGGTGCGACTGTTGTGACGGTGGTGCGACTGTTGTGACGGTGGTGTGGCTGTTGAATTGATATTTCGATCGTGTTGTGGGTGTTGCGACGGTGGTTTGGTTGTTGTGACGGTGGTGTAGCTATTGTGAAGATGGCGTAGTTGTTGTAAAGATGGTGCAGTTATTGTGACAAGGGTGTGGTTGTGACGGTAGTATGGTTGTTGTGACGGCGGTGTTACTGTTGCGACTGTGATGTGGCTGTTGTAATGGTGTTGTAGTTGTTGTGACGGTGGTGTGGTGTCGTTGTGACGGTGGTGTGGTCGTTGTGACGGTGGTGTGGTGTCGTTGTGACGGTGGTGTGGTCGTTGTGACGGTGGTGTGGTGTCGTTGTGACGGTGGTGTGGTCGTTGTGACGGTGGTGTGGTGTCGTTGTGACGGTGGTGTGGTCGTTGTGACGGTGGTATGGTCGTTGTGACAGCGTTAGGTTTGTCGTATTTTTTAAGCAAACTTTACGACATATACAATTTTTGAGATAAATATTTTAGAGGATATGACAATACACATGTACTGTATCATCAGATACATTATCACGTTCCACTCGCTTAATCATGGGGAGGGGGGAGGGGGGAGGGGGGAGGGGGAAGGGGGGAGGGGGGGAGGGGGAGGGGAGGGGGAGGGGGGAGGGGTGGGGGAGGGGAGGGGGTGGGGGGCTCTTTCATCATCTGTCATATGCTGTGAGTAATTCTATTATCTCGCTCCTAGACTGCGTATTATTCCATCTGTGAAGACGCAGATCAAATATGTTTTTGTGTTTACGCCTGCAACTGTGACAACCGAGGCCTGGCCACGGACCGGGTCGCGGGGGGCGTTGACCCCTGAAACCCCATTCAGATATACCGTGAAAATGCCAGTGTCCAAGGCAGAGACTATGTTAGACACTTCATGAAGTGAACGAGGTCAAGTTGGTCATACAGGAAGATAATTTACGCTTGCGAAATAGTGTAGTGACATCCTTAACTTCTGTCAGTATCACAGTCCCTCAGAAGTTCGGAAGTTTCTGCATATCCATAAATCTTGGCCAACAGGATATTGCTCATTCTGGAGACGGCTGTTACATGACACCCATTTAATATCCATGTATAGATTTACTGGCCCATGCTGGCAGATCTTTTTCAAAGCAGAGCAATATTTCTATTACTGCCAGCCTCACACTGCATGTTATCCTGTATCAGGAGTGACGAAGCCACTTACAGTGAAACCTTTCCTTTAATTAATGTCCTGAACTAAACATTTCACGTCTTTTCATTATCGTAATATCATTTACTTCCTGTTGCATGCATATTTTATTGATCAACCTGCCGGTGTTATACTTCTGATCTAATGAACTCTTCGCCTTCCTATAACAGCCTTTTTACTCTCTACCTTACCACTCTTTACTAGTAGTTTCAGTGTTTAATAAAGATTATCCTCAATTATACATAGTGTTTCTCTCGTAGCAGGCCAAGAGCTATCGTTTACTACAGACAACTCGGGATCTCTTGCGAATAAAACACTCTACAAATACTTCACAACTTTATCTGTTTTATTTTCGACTACATTAAGTTTAAATCCTACCTGGTATAATTGTTTTGATATCTTTCCATATTTTTTATTATTTATCTATTCAGATGACAATACCCGAGGTTAGTATTTTACCTTAGTTAAAATAAATTATTTCAAGTATACTGATTTTAAGATATTTATCGTTATTTTTAATGTTTTCATTATTTATGTTGCTTCTTTATAACACTGTCTTATCACTTTTCATTGATGAGAGCTCTTCCCGTCACATTTGTTCATCTACATATTTTGTCTAGTAATATCCCCCCCCCCCTTGCCACTTTTTTTTTTAACCTTAGTTTCCAGTTACTCTTATCATCCAAGATAAAGTATAAATTCCACTAATATATTTACGTCATTTCTCGATAATTTTAATGTTTTATCTCACATGTGAAAAGGTCCTTGGGAAAAATCCAAGATCACGTGCAACACATGTTTTTCAAAACAACCTATCTCTTGTGCATGAATAAATATTGCTTCCAAAAATGGCATTCAACTAGCAAGGTGTTTCTGTATCTGCAATATGGAGCTTTGGACAAATTTCAGGAAAGTACTCAGGAGGGTAAGAAACAATAAGCAGGAAAACAGAGAGGCCCTTTTGGATAGTCTATCCAAGATATATGGAACATGGGAGGAAGGGAGAGGAGAAAAGTTTAACATACAAAATGCCCATGTTACAACAGATGACTCGGCAATAAATAGACAGCCACTGAAAAAAGTACATGAAACCAAAACATTAGCCACCTCAGCCCCCAGTCATAGTGCTGATCCAGACTTGTCTATTGATTGCCACAGCCACTACTACAGCCCTTATAAAACAGCCACCATTACACAAAATCACAGCCTCCATTACAGACGTAGTAGAGGAAGAGTCTGCTTCGGGGGACAATGTGGTCTACTAGAAACAGCGGGTGGTGGCGTGTCTGGCCTGGTTTCTGAAGATTGTAGTGCAGTTCTAGCAACTACACAAATTGAGAATGCGTCTTCCACAAATTCTAATAAAAAACAAAATGTTGCACATTCTATGCTTGGGGCATCTGTAAGCATGGAATATCAGACAACAGACAGGATGTGAAACTTTGTGAACCCCACAAAATGCCGCGGCCTCCTGTCCAAAGGAAAGTGTCGTTCTACCTCCTGCAAACTCTTCCATCCTGAAATGTGCCATTCATCAGTCCTCAAAAAACAATGCTACAACTTCAACTGCCCAGCATACTATTTAAAGAAAGAATAAAACCATAGTAGTAGTTACGAAAATCCTTCTCCAGGTGATTTTTTAGTGGCAGGAAACGAAATATAGAAAATGGACAAAATAACCAAAATATTCCACCATCTTGAAGCCTTTTTGTACTGGAGGCACAACAAGTGCGCAATTACCCCGGAGGCTGTCACAGTGAAAAGCTCTGTTCCACAAGGGACAGTTCTCTTCCCCATCCTGTTCCTCATCCTCATATAAGATATACACAAGGATCTAAACCATAGCACCATGTCATCCTTTGCAGATGATACTAGAGAATCTGACTCACGAAATCGTAATGACACGATTGCAAACAAACCATACCACAGGTGGGGTATGAACCCGCAATCAGAGAGTCTCAATACTCCAGACCATAGCGTTAGCCACTGGACCAGCTAGCCACAACAAGATTCATCCAACTAGGTATATTTCTACACCATAGGAAGGTTAGCATAGGCACCACTGTTGTCATGTAGGGGGGTGTAATGGAATGTAAGCATAATCGGGGAATATGGGAGTAAGGGAGCATATACAGGCAGGGGATAGGCAGGCGAGGTGGTAGGTAGGTATGATTAGCGGAGGTAGGTGACGCGTGGCGAGGTAGGTAGGAGAGATGAGTGCGGAGGTCGGTAATGTGCGGCGGAAGTAGGTAATGTGAGGTCAATGGTGACTACACCTTCACCTCTCATTACTCTACCCACCACACTACTCACCCTCTCACTACTTGAAATAAAAATAAATGAGTAAATACAATAACGGGGACAGTGAATATTACTATTCTACTCAAATACAGTTTATTATTAAGTCTTTGTACAATAATATATTTGGGAACAGTAGTATATTGTTGTGTTTAGATAAATGGGGAAGATACACATAAGCAGTGAGACAGGGAATACAATCAACTTGGCGAAAATGAATATAAATTACAGTATAGTTCAGAGGGCAGTTCACCACAGGAACTAAAGACCTATACAGCACGAGTGCTGCTCCAAGCCAGTACTCTGCCCAATGTCTCCAACGGTCTCCTCCAGAGACTTCAGCCTTCTCCCGAGCCCTACACCCCAGCAGCAGCTCCGCTCGAAGTCTCTGCTCAGAGCTCTGCACACAGCAACAGCTCTGCTCAAAGTCTTCTTCCTCAAAGCAAATCAAAGCAAATAAGTTCAGGTAAGATCCCAATGGGATGAGTGGGGAAGACGGGACAGACGAAGAATAGCTTTGGAGAGGAGTGTTCTTAGTCAGAGAAACAGAGCCAGGGCTTAACCCAGCAGCTAAGGAGATCGTGGGGCAGACTTGAGAACAGGAATAGCAGGGACTGTTGCATCGAACTTGTGGTAGTTGAAGTCTTGAATCTTGAGTAGCTGGCAGCAGGCTAGGTCACATCAGAGGGTAAAACACATGGGAATTATAGGAGTAACTGAGGAGGCAGGTTAGCAATGGAGCCATTTACGAATTTTTTGAAGCTGCTCCTAGATAGGTGGTATAGTTTAGCCTTGTTACTGAAGGTGAAACGTAGAGGCTTGATGAACTCAAGAACTTGGGTGAGTGTGAAGTGAAGCGGTGATTCACATGCATACTTGACTGTTCCAGCACCGAGGCTTTTGTAGAGTTCAGTACAGGTCATGGTGTCAGTATTTGAAGGAGAAGTGTAAAAGGTAAGGTTTTCCCATGAGGGTTTACTGGAGTCGTCGTTATCTTCCTCTTCTGGAGTGGATTCATTGGGAGAATCTACAATGGTGGTAGCAGGTGACTGAGGGTCGACAGGAGCAGCTGTAAGGTGTAATGGTTGTGTAACAGCAGGCTGGGAGAGGTGGGAGACGGTGGTTGAGGGAACATGATCAACGTTGTCAGCGGTGGAAGTGGTTATAGAAGTTACAGGAGCAGTTGCTTGGGCAGGAGACAGGTCTGCAGGTGCAGTAAAGTTCAGGACGTTGGGAAGGATCTTGAGTATGTCTGCTGAAGGTGTGGAGTCCGGAAAATTGAAGGCAGGCATGTTGTTCAGACGGAATAGTTCGTTAATAGTGGTGTTGAAAGTGCCGGGGTTTGCTGCGTTTGCAAGGTGTGCATACACCATGCAGTACAGCACCTTGGAGGAATCTCTGTCTGGGAGTGGAGAGAGGGAGTTGCTGGGCGATGGTGCCTGTAGATTAGCGTGTAGAGTCTTGGTGGTGTCGGTTTGTGGTTTGGTTATTGCAGCGTATGTCGATGAATTGGAGGTGTTCTTCAGAACTTTAGTTTTCTTCAATATGATTTCTTTCCTGAGTGGGCACATAGCTGCAAGGGTATGATGATTACCGTTGCAGTTAAGACAAGTTGGTGCTGTAGTAATGGTGCAGGATCTGAAATCGTGTCCATTCCCACATTTTGAACAAAATTTCTTATCCTTGATGGGGCAGTCCTTGGTGGTGTGTTTATAGGAGTAGCAGGTCCAGCAGTGGGAGATGTATGTGAAACGTTCTTGTTCTATATGACTAGGGTGAATGTGGTAATATGAGATGGCCAGACCGTCAGAGAGAGCTTGGGCAGCCATGGAGATGTCTGAAAATGTAATCTTTAGCATATTTGAGGCGTTAGGGATCTTGTAGATGCTGTCTACCGAGGCCCAGGTGTTCTGTTCCTCAATAGATGTCTTCAGTGCTTCAGTAGAGAGAGAGGTGACCATATTGTCCAGTCTTTTCACAAAGACCGAACGTTTCGACTTCAAGAATGGAGACGGGGATAGAGTGAATTGTTGTTTGTAGGGTCCTGATTGAAGAGTCGCCCATAAGTTTTGATGCTTCTGCCTCGTCTGTGCAGACGACAATGAAAGAGTCCTTCAGAGAGTGGATTGCCGTAAATTTGACCTGCAGGCTGGTCTTAATGATGGTAGCTAAAGCTAACTTCGAGGAGTTATTTATTGCACCATTCACAGGCTTGATTTTCACACGATTCGACAGCATTGTGAAAAGGATGTGACGTTTGTAGAATATAAATTCTACACCCTGGCGGGGTCGAAGAGAGGCTTCTTGACTGTAGAGCAACTGTATTCTTCCTCTGTTGTTTCTTGGCCTTATATGGTGGTCCAACACCCTCCACAATGAGGTGTGCACCACGTGTACGACCTGACGCAAAGATCTGACGCCAGTGACGAGCAAAGGAGCTGAGACTTAAGCCGAAAAGGCGTGTCTCTGACAGACATTTGCCAAGGCAAGGTGACCATATAATTGGTTAAATTAGGTCTCCCCAGAGACCTCACAAGCCCAGCTGAACTACATCATATCTCCCTTTCTCCCCCAATTTAAAATATCTGAGAACTAGGACAATTTGTCCTAGTTATTAGACTGTTTTAATCCTAACCCCTTAATTCTATTACAATACAAAGACAAAATTATACATAATACAAAATTATTCAACTGCATATATTTCCCTCAACCTTCTCATCTACCACAAGGCAGTATAATCAGTACACCTGGCAGTTGACCAGCATAACAGTTGCTCTCTGGTGCAAAGCCTCCTTACCCGTCGTTTCTCCTTAAACCTAAATATCGGGCTCCAGTGTCTTCCCTACTTCTAGAAACGCACTTGCCAATGCTAGTCACCCTTGCACGTTAACCATTGGGCCAAACCTCTCTAGGCTTCTTTGGCGTGGAAAACTGCTCCAACGGGTTGCATTCTTTCAAGTAACTGCAACTGGACCACTTCACGACCACCAAGGTCGCATTTTCAGCACACTTCACATGCACACTTCAACATCTGAAAATCGAGACAGGGCAGGCATCACAGCTAAGACCCTCCATTATCCTATGCCACTACTAGGATTCACTGGCCTCATAAAAAAAGGCGGCCATAATCACTGGATCGTTTTCAGAAAAGGTCACCTTATTTCACACAGGTAACACTAACACTTCTGGCAAGTCAAAGTAGGCTGGGGACATCTCACACTCTTAACTGTCTCATGGAAGGCAGGACATCCCCGCTTACCGGTCGTACAGGTCGACCAGCAAGGTAGGATACACCTCCATACCGTCCTTGATAGCAGACTCTCTTATCCAGGCACACCAGCCAGAATCCCTCACACACCACTGCAACACCACCGCCATCTCCTCCTCTTGAGCTAGGCAGCACTGCAGCATCATAGCACGGCCACAGCATAGCCATCATCACAGCACGACCGTATCACAGCAGCACACAGCACGGCCATAGCATCGCAGCACAGCTACAGCATCGCAGCACGGTCCCAGCATCTCAGCATCACAGCACGGCCGCAGCATAGCAGACAGCATTAGAAGGCCTCGCCTCAGTAGACCGCAGCATCACCAGCACCACAGCACGGCCACAGCATCGCAGCATGGCTACAGCATCGCAGCACGGTCCCGGCATCTCAGCACGGCTACAACATCTCGGCATCATAGCACGACCACAGCATAGCAGACAGCATCACAGCCCGGCCACAGCATCATAAGCAGCTGACATCAGCCGTGGCAGGCTATGGTGAGTTGCTCGAGGTGAGGTGAGGTGAGGTGAGGTGAGGTGAGGTGAGGTCACTTCAGGTCATCAACAGCAGGTGCGGTCACCCATCCCTGGCAACTGCGGGTAACTGGCGGTCCGCGGGTGATGGTCACAGAGGCTGGGTGACGCAGACAGACACCCACTACAATGGATGACAGACCAGGGCAGCAATACATCTAATGGGGCATATCAGCTGGGTGACTGGGCACATCAAGGCAGGCTGGGTGACTTCTCATTCCTCTGTAAGTATTCAATTTCGACCAGTAATTGTTTCCCCCCAAAAGTCTCACCCAAACCTTCACACCTTCCACCATTTATCCCAAACCAACACACAACTCCACCAAATATAATAATACAACCACACAATTACTCAGACCCACCGTCAAAAAAGGTCAGTTAAGGTCACTAGGATTATAATATCACACAGATATTTACTATAACCTTACACATACAAGAAAAAAATTGGTAGCAAATGGTAGCATAACATAAGTATAACCGAGCAGTCAAAAATAAGGCATATGGACTGGTTCATACTATAAAAATAAAAAGAACCACCACCGCTTAGACACCATGTCATGTAGGGGGGTAATGATTAGGGGAATATGGGAGTAAGAGGAGGGAGTCAGTAGGTAGGTGACAGGCGAGGCAGTAGGAGGGATGAGTGCAGAGGTTGGTAGGTAATAAGAACATAAGAACGAAGGAACACTGCAGAAGGCCTACTGGCCCATGCGAGGCAGGTCCAAGTCTCCTACCGGCTTAAGCCAATGCACCCAACCTAGTCAGGTCAGGTCACATTGACTTAAGGGAGGAACACGGCAACCGACATGGTAGCACAAGCTATCAGGTCTAACTCACACCCACCCACATCTACTCATGTATTTATCCAACCTATTTTTAAAGCTACACAACGTTCTGGCCTCTATAACGGTACTTGGGAGTTTGTTCCACTCATCCACAACTCTATTACCAAACCAGTACTTTCCTATATCCTTCCTGAATCTGAATTTTTCCAACTTAAAACCATTGCTGCGAGTCCTGTCTAGGCTAGATATTTTCAGAACACTATTTACATCCCCTTTATTTATTCCTGTCTTCCATTTATACACCTCAATCATATCCCCCCTAATTCTACGTCTTTCTAGAGAGTGCAGATTCAGGTTTCTGATACATGGGATCAACTTTGTCATCCTCCTTTGTACATTTTCCAGAGAATTTATATCCATTCTGTAATACGGTGACCAAAACTGTGCAGCATAATCTAAATGAGGCCTAACCAAGGATGTATAGAGTTGAAGAACAACCTGAGGACTCCTATTATTTATGCTTCTTGATATGAAGCCAAGGATTCTATTAGCTTTATTGCGAACACTTATGCACTGTTGTCTTGGTTTCAGATTACTGCTAACCAGAACTCCTAAATCTTTTTCGCAATCCGTAATATTAAGATCTACATTATTTAGTTTATATGTGGCATGGTTATTGTCCTGTCCAACATTTAGAACTTTGCATTTGTCTATATTAAACTGCATCTGCCACTTCTCCGACCACTGCATCAGTCTATTCAAATCTTCCTGGAGTGCTCGAATGTCCTCGTCAGAATGAATTCGACGGCCTATTTTGGTGTCATCGGCAAACTTGCCGATGTCGCTCTTTATGCCCTCATCTATGTCGTTTATGTAGATTGTGAACAGCAGGGGGCCCAACACTGACCCCTGTGGAACACCGCTCGTGACGCTTCCCCAATCTGATTTCTCCCCATTTATGCAAACTCTCTGCTGCCTATTTGTCAACCATGCCTCTATCCAGGAAAAAATTTCTCCTCCTATTCCATGTGCTTTAATTTTCCTCAATAGTCTCTGATGTGGGACCCTGTCAAAAGCCTTACTGAAGTCCATATACACAATATCATATTCATTACCATGATCTACCTCCTCAAATACCTTAGTGAAAAAAGTTAATAAATTCGTAAGGCAGGAACGCCTCTTTGTAAAACCATGCTGAGATTCGTTGATTAATTTATGCTTTTCAAGGTGGCTACGAACTGCCTCGGCAATTATTGATTCCATAAATTTTCCCACTATGGAGGTTAGGCTTATTGGTCTATAGTTCGAAGCTAAGGACCTGTCACCTGTTTTGAAAATAGGTATCACATTTGCCATTTTCCACTTATCTGGCACCATGCCAGTTTGTAGTGATATGTTGAAAAGATTAGCCAAAGGTGTGCTAAGCTCCTCTTTACATTCCTTTAGAACCCTTGCATACAGTTCATCAGGGCCTGGGGATTTGTTAGGTTTTAATTTATCTATTTGCCTAAGGACCATGTCACTTGTGACCCTAATAGTGCACAGTTTATTATCGTCCTGTTCTACATAATTTATCATTACTGGAATATCGCTGGTATCCTCCTGTGTAAAAACTGAGAGGAAGTGATCACTGGTCCAGGGGCTAACGCGACGGTCTGGAGTTTTGAGACTCTGACCGCGGGTTCTATTCCAGCCCGTGGTATGGTTTATACTAGAATCTGTATGAGAGTGTCATCCATTGAGGATACGGTAAATCTCCAAGCAACGGAAAGCAAATGAAGTTCAATGAGAATATATTTCAACTACTCCGTTATGGAAAACTGGAGGAAATAATAGCTAGAATTGAGTATACTACAAACTAATCACGCAATAGAATGGAAAAGTAGTGTGAAGGACCTGGGAGTGTTAATGTCAGAGGGTCTAACCTACCAGGACTACAACAGTGTTACTATCATATCTGCGAGGAAAAATGATAGGATGGATAATGAGAACCTTCAAAACAAGGGATGCCAAGCTAGTGAAAATCCTTATTAAATCACTTGTTCTCTCTAGGCTGGAATAATGCTATACATTAACATCTCCATTCAAGGCAGGTGAAATCGCAGATCTAGGGAATATACAGAGCACTGTCAAACACCTTAATTACTGGAACGTTTGGAAGCACTTGACCTGTACTCACTGGAGCAAAGGCGAAAGAGATACATCACTGTCTACACCTAGAAAATCCTAGGGGGGCTGGTCTCAAATCTGCACACAAACCACTCCCCACAAAAGCAAAAGACTGGGCAGATGGTGCAACATACCCCGAGCCTTGTCACAGACCGGGCCACGGTGACGTTGACCCTGAACCCCCCTCCAGGCATACCCCCAGTGAAAAGAAGGGGCCCCATTAGTACACTAAGAGAAAACACAGTAAGTGTCCGGGGCCCAAGATTGTTCAACAGCCTTCCATCAGGCAAAAGGGGAATTACCAATAGACCCCTGGCTGCCTTCAAGAGGGATCTGGACAGATACCTAAAGCAGTACCCGTCCAGCCGGGCTGTGGTTGATAAGGCCCTGATCCACCGGGACGCCTGGTCAAGGACTGGGCCGTGGGGGCGTTGACCCCCGTGTCGGGAAGGTTCCTTAAGTGGAGTACACGTGTAAATGATAATCACTGAGACGGTAAAAATGGTATATTGAGAATAGGTAGTAGGAAACCCAGCTGCCATCACTACTACCCGGCTCCGGCTGGGTTACAAGTATCTTTGGCAGGTTAAATCACCACCACCAGATGTAGACCAAACGAAATGTAAACTTTGCCAGATGGACTGTTGTCACACCTTGCGTCATTATGTACTCAGAAATGTTCAAGATATGTCAGAGTATTTTATCAACAGTGGTATATTACAGACCATTCTGGAAAAATACCTTGACTTTGCTCCCTGTAAATAAAGCATTACCACTTGTGTGTGTGTGTGTGTGTGTGTGTGTGTGTGTGTGTGTGTGTGTGTGTGTGTGTGTGTGTGTGTGTGTGTGTGTGACCCAACAATTAATATTTGCACCAAAATCTCATCAGAGTTGTGACCGGGTGTTGATGTGTGAATTGCTCATTACTTTATAATTTGCTCATGATTGTAGCCATGTATAAAAGTAAGTATGTAAATTTACTTGCATGATTTGTTACCTTTGTAACTTGTGAGTTCATTACCTTTGTACCTTGCTCAGCTATCAAAACTTTGGGGGCCCAGTCCCTGGACCCATTATGCACCTCTGTAATCTGTAAATACCTCTGTAACTTGTCATGATTGTGACCAGATCTACCTGTAGTTCATTACCTTTGTAACTTGATCAGCTATCAAAACTTTGGGGCCCAGTCCCTGGACTCATTATGTACCTCTGTAATCTTTTGACTACCGCCCACAGGATGGGTATGAGGTGCATAATAAAGATATTAAACTAAAAACTTGCAGTCTTGTCCTATCTGCCTGAGGGTACGTGTCTGACTGACTACCCCTCACAGCGGGGAGTCTAGCAGGGTTTGAACTCTGCTGACCTGACAATATTTAAAGTCCGTGGCATCATGGCTAACATATGTTGAATTATGCTTACACCCGGAACATCCTCCAAGTAGGTAGGGTTCCCATTTCCAAGCTCGTCCTGGGGACGCCGTACTGCTGCCTTATACATACTTGATGTGGACACACACACACACACACACACACACACACACACACACACACACACACACACACAATCGACATGTGCCTGGGACAAAATGGTAAATAAAATAATAAATAACACACACACACACACACACACACACACACACACACGATGGTGTGTGTCGTCACATACATGTGGAATGTTAGGTTAAGCGTCACGTCCCAGCGTGTGGCTGACAAACACCGTCAGTCTGCCTGCTTCAATCACTGTTGTTGGGATTTCCGGTGGAACGTGACGACGCTGCTGTTACCCGAAGCTACCGTCTTCAGTGCTTGGTATCCTCCTTATTTCCATTCCTCTCCTTCATCTTCTTTTCCCTGGCTAAAATACGACACAGCTGATAATTGTAAATATCTACTTATTAAATTCGAACAGAGCATAACATGTTCAGCTTTGATGAGGAGCCAGCATGTTATGCATGTCATGTTCCTAGCATGTTACACTCGTCATGTTCCTAGCATGTTACACTCGTCATGTTCCTAGCATGTTACACTCGTCATGTTCCTAGCATGTTACACTCATGCTCCTAGCATGTTACACTCATCATGTTCCTGGCATGTTACACTCATGCTCCTAGCATGTTACACTCGTCATGTTCCTAGCATGTTACACTCGTCATGCTCCTAGCATGTTACACTCGTCATGCTCCTAGCATGTTACACTCACCATGTTCCAAGCATGTTACACTCATCATGTTCCTGGCATGTTACACTCATGCTCCTAGCATGTTACACTCGTCATTCTCCTGGCATGTTACACTGGTCATGCTCCTAGCATGTTACACTCGTCACACTCCTGGCATGTTACACTCGTCATGCTCCTAGCATGTTATAATAATCACATTCCCAACTCATTTACATTCATCACGTTGCTAACACGCTATGTTCGTTATGCTCCTAGCAATTTTACTCTCGCCACATTATCAGCACGGCACACCTGTTATATTCCCTGAATGATACGAACAACCACGTTCCTTGAACGTCACGTTGCCATCAATTCACTCGCGCCACGTTCCGCCGCCAGCAATAAAGCTTTTTCCCAGCTCAAGTGTTGTTAATTTGTGAGTGTTGGTGAGGTGCGTCGTCGCTACCTGGTAGCCAGCTAGCTACGTGACCCTCGCCAGCATGTCCTCAGGCGCTGACTCCAGAACACCACATATCCGCTCACTGTGATTCTCACGTCTGCAAAAATTCGAGACACACTTTCGCATGGTGGTGCTGCGAGCACCACACCCACATGTCTTATATTGTCACTGCTGTCGTTTGTTTTCATCTAGATGTCCACATGTCCACTAGCTTCCGCATGCACATACAAAAGAAAAACAGTCCTAATGTAATACATGTATATGATCAAAATTGGGATGTGCAGTAGTTACATGGTGAATCAACCTGAGAAATAATGTACATACAATTATGCTAACGCAAAGTGTCACAAAGAAAGTCTACATATTTCCTAATGCAACTGTGGACACTGAAAATGCTCTCAAGGGTTGAAAGGAGAAAGAATGAACACATGATAACCACGTATAAAACCATAAGAAAGGTATGATATAAATGAAAGATTTACTGCACATCATCAGGGAGAACAAGAAGCCACATTCTAAAAATAACAAAATACAGTTCCGTAAAATTTTTATGAATATTTCACCACAAAGAAGAGTAGTGAAGTGCTGGAATGGGATCAGGGAAGGGGTAGTAAACATCAACAACTTGAAACTTTAAAAAAAAACTAGATGGCCACTTAGCAGTGAGGATGAGACACTACGATCCACGCTCTGCTCCTGTAATTGCAGGCAGCTTATCGCACAAAAATTCTTTATAAAATGAATATATTTCACAAACACTTCTACATGTCCACTGTCTGCCTTATTTATGCTTCATGGCGTCTGGTTGTCACCAGCACACTCATCAAAATTGTCATGTCTGCACGCACATGCGGTTCATGTCCTCCAGTTATTTCCTCTTATGATACAAGTGTGCATCGTGTCATGTGCACGCACATGTCTGTATGTCCTATTGCTCTCCTCTGCTGTTGCTCTCATTACTGTCCCCTCACTGGTAGGTGAGGGGACAGGAATGAGAGGTTCTGTCCCTGTGTTGTGTAGTGTTGTTATGTTTTGTGTATAGGGTGGAGGACTTACCATAACACCCTACAAATAATATACCACCACCTAACACTGTTTTGAAGGCTAAGAACTGTCTTCCCTCAGCTACTACTTATTTACTGACGCTATGTCGAGTAAAATAATTGTCATGTAATTACTAAAACACTCACCCCCTTCCCCCACAAAAGAAATGGAAGGCTGTTTAGCTTAGTCATTTATATTTACTCTAAACATAAAAAAAAAAAACATAAGATTCAGGAAACAGAGCAAAGGCCATCAGAAAATCAGAAACTGAGATTAAATCCTATTGTTGTACTTAGCAAAACTACTGTATTGTGTCTATTGGAAGCTGTAAGAGCCTTAATGATGAAAACAAATAAACAGGGAAAATGCCAGAGATACTATAATTTAGTGTTTAATGAACATTTAAGAACGAAGATTGGCAACAGAGGTGAATTTAGCTAATACCGAATTTATGTTAACTCTGTAAGATTTCGAGGAAGTGATGAGCATGAAGCGGAGAATGCCGGAGTCAGTACCAGGCTGGTCCATTGCTTTCTGGAGTGAAGGAGGTAAAGCAACATTTTATTTTTTTACACAAAGCAGTTTTACAGGCTTAGAACTGTTATCCTATCTCAGCTCATTTCAAAGCCCAGCCCTATCTGAGGTATACTAACACCCTCCAGGATGCCACCCACACCAGTCTGCTAACATCCAGGTACCTACTACTGCTAGGTGAACAGGGACAGCAGGTGTAAGGTAACACGCCCACTGTCCACCTGTACCGAGAATCGATGGACACTTAGTGGGTGAGCTGAATGCTTTACCAACCATATCATTATCGAAGTCATCTCACACAAGCCAAGAATCGAACCAAAGCTACATCAACACAAAATTTATTGTCCTGTGTCATAACTGTTCTCCAGCAGTCTCTGTCACTACATATGAACACTTTTCTTACCACACTGACTCACACTGCCACACCCTTCATGGACCACACTGACTCACACTGCTACACCCTTCATGGACCACATTGACTCACACTGCCACACCCTTCATGGACCACACTGACTCACACTGCCACACCCTTCATGGACCACACTGACTTACACTGCCACACCATACATAAACCACATTGACTTAAGAAGAACATAAGATAAAAGGAACACTGTAACAGGCCTACTGACCCATGCGAAGCAGGTCCATGTCCCCCCCGGATTAGCCCAATGACCCACCTAATCAGGTCACTACCACTTAAGGAAAGAGCTCGGCATCATACCCAGTAGCACAAGTTAGACAGGTCCAACTCACACTCACCCACACCCACTCATGTATTTATCTAACCTATTTTTAAAACTATACAACGTTTTAGCCTCTATAACTGTACTGAGGAGTTTGTTCCACTCATCCACAACTCTATTACCAAACCAGTGCTTTCTTATATCCTTCCAGAAACCATTGCTGTGAGCCCTGTCTTGGCTGGAAATTTTCAGCACGCTATTTACACCCCCTTTATTTATTCCTGTTTTCCATTTATACACCTCGATCATATCCCCCCTAATTCTACGTCTTTCGAGAGAGTGCAGATTCAGAGCCCTCAGTCTATCCTCACATGGACGATTTCTGATACATGGGATCATCTTTGTCATCCTCCTCTGTGCGTTTTCCAGTACCTTTATATCCATTCTGTAATACGGTTACCAGAACAGTGCAGCATAATCTAACCAAGGATATATAGAGTTGAAGAGTAACCTGAGGACTCCTATTATTTATACCTCTAGCTTTATTGCGAACACTAATGCATTGTTGTCTTGGTTTTAGATTACTGCTAACCAGAACTCCTAATCCTTTTCGCAATCTACATTATTTAGTTTATATGTGGCATAGTTATTTTCCTGTCCAACATTTAGAACTTTGCATGTATCTATATTAACCTGCATCTACCACTTCTCCGATCATTGCATGTCTGTTCAAATCATTCTGGAGTGGTCTAGTGTCCTCATTAAAATGAATTGGCCGGCCTATTTTGGTGTCATCAGCAAATTTGCTCATGTCGCTATTTATTCCCTCATCTATGTCTATGGAATACCCCTTGTGACGTGCCCCCATTATGATTTCTTCCCATTTATGCAAACTCTCTCAGCCATGCCTCTACCCAGAAAAAAATTTTCCTCCTATTCCTTGTGCCTTAAGTTTCCTCAATAGCCTCTGATGTGGAACTCTATCGAAAGCCTTACTGACGTCCATATACACAATATCATATTCATTACCATGATCTACCTCCTCAAACACCTTAGTGAAAAAAGTTAGTAAATTCGTAAGACAGGAACGCCCCTTTAAAACCGTGGTGAGATTCATTAATCAATCTGTGCCTAGCAAGATGGCTACGAATTGCTTCGGAAATTATTGATTCCATAAATTTTCCCACTATGGAGGTAAGGCTTATTGGTCTACAGTTCAAAGCCAAGGACCTGTCACCTGCCATGTAAATAGGTATTACATTTGCCATTTTCCACTTATCAGGCACTATGCCAGTTTGTAGTGATATGTTAAAAAGATTAGCCAAAGGAATGCTAAGTTCCTCTTTACATTCCTTTAACACTCTTGCAAACAGTTCGTCAGGACATGGGGATTTGTTAGGTTTTAGTTTCTCTGTTTGTCTGAGGACCATGTTACTGGTTACCGCAATCATGCATAGTTTATTATCGTCCTGTTCTACATAATCTATTATTTTAGGAATTTCGCTAGTACTTTCCTGGGGAAAAACTGAGAGGAAATAAGTATTGAAAATTTCACAAATATCCTTATCACTGACAGTGATCTGACCAGAGTTACTCTTAAGTGGGTCAATCTTGTCCCTAATCTTACTTCTGTATACCTGAAAAAAACCTTGCAACTTTAGCCTCATAATCCCTTTTTGCTTTTATTCCTTTTTTTATATTTCATTATATTTCATTCTTTAAGTGATTAAACTGATTTCTTAACTGCCCATCTCCTCTTTTGATACGCCTATATACACCTTGATGCGTCTCTCTTTTGACCAATAGGATCATTTTCGTTAGATCTAATTTCCCTATTAACAAAAGTTGTCTGGGCAGCTAGAACTATGCTCTGAAAAACGTCATATTGACAACCAAAATCACCTCCCTGGTCCATTGTCAGGCTATCCCAATTTAGCCCACCCAGGTAATTTCTCAGGCCCATGAAATCGGTCAAGCGAAAGTCTGGGACAGAGATTTGATTGCAGTAATCTGGGTAATTCCATGATATATTGAAACTAAATGATTTATGATCACTTTCCCCCAGCTCATCACTAACCTCTTTGTTGGCAAGATCCAACTCTGCAGATTGTTTCCTCTAGTTGGTTCTGTCACAAACTGTTCTAAAAAGCAATCCTGAACCATATCAAGAAAGTCTCTAGACACAAGATTTCCTGTCGCATTGATCCAATCAATTTGTCTAAAGTTAAAATCTCCCATTAACACAACATTTTCATATCTATATGCCTTATGAATTTCGTCCCATAACAGCTTACTGCACTCCCTATCCAGGTTTGGTGGCCTATAAATCACACCCAAAATTAATTTGTCACGAATCTCGAGAAACTGTAGCCAAACAGATTCTGTGTCCGATGTTTCTAATCTTATATCATGTCTAAGACAACAATTTAAATTATCTCTGACCTACATCGCCACTCCACCACCCTTCCTGTTGACCCTATCAGTGTGGAATAGTTTATAACCCTGTATGTTGCATTCAGAAGGCATTTCTCTATCTTTCAGATTGAACCAGGTCTCTGTTATACCAATATATCTATATTTGTAGATGAATGGTTCAGAGAACCGACATGTTGATAAATTAGACACATGTGAAACTCTTGGGTATCTTTATTGAGGAAACGTTTCGCCACACAGTGGCTTCATCAGTCCATACAAGGGAGAATCTTGAAGAACAGGAGGAGAATGAGGTAATCAGTCCCTCAACCTTGAGTCGATGTGTTCAGTCCATCAATCTTGAATAGAATACGGCATACGTGCGGAGAAGGAGCTTATAAACCGTTGGTAGGAGAGGTGCAGCAGTCATAGGTGGTGTCACATTTGTTGAATGTGGAAGTAGGTCGTGCCCAAGAATTAGGCAAGTGAAGAATTCCCAAGTATTAAGATCCCAAGAAGTTGCAGTGTCTGACAGGTTTGTAGATGAATGGTTCAGAGAACCGACATGTTGATAAATTAGACACATGTGCAACTCTTGGGTATCTTTATTGAGGAAACGTTTCGCCACACAGTGGCTTCATCAGTCCATACAAAGGAAAATCTTGAAGAACAGGAGGAGAATGAGGTAATCAGACCCTCAACCTTGAGTCGATGTGGTCAGTCCATCAATATTGAATAGAATACGGCATACGTGCGGAGAAGCAGCTTATAAACCGTTGGCAGGAGAGGTGCAGCAGTCATAGGTGGTGTCACATTTGTTCAATGTGACACCACCAATGTCGGTTCTCTGAACCATTCATCTGCAAACCTGTTAGACACTGCAACTTCTTGGGATCTTAATACTTAGGAATTCTTCGCTTGCCTAATTCTTGGTCACGACCTACTTCCACATTGAACAAATGTGACACGACCTATGACTGCTGCACCTCTCCTGCCAACGGTTTATAAACTGCTTTTCCGCACGTATGCCGTATTCTATTCAAGATTGATGGACTGAACACATCGACTCAAGGTTGAGGGACTGATTACCTCATTCTCCTCCTGTTCTTCAAGATTCTCCTTTGTATGGACTGATGAAGCCACTGTGTGGCGAAACGTTTCCTCAATAAGAACATAAGAACATAAGAACGAAGGAACACTGCAGAAGGCCTACTGGCCCATGCGAGGCAGGTCCAAGTCTCCTACCGGCTTAAGCCAATGCACCCAACCTAGACAGGTCAGGTCACATTGACTTAAGGGAGGAACACGGCAACCGACCTGTTAGCACAAGCTATCAGGTCTAACTCACACCCACCCACATCTACTCATGTATTTATCCAACCTATTTTTAAAGCTACACAACGTTCTGGCCTCTATAACGGTACTTGGGAGTTTGTTCCACTCATCCACAACTCTATTACCAAACCAGTACTTTCCTATATCCTTCCTGAATCTGAATTTTTCCAACTTAAAACCATTGCTGCGAGTCCTGTCTAGGCTAGATATTTTCAGCACACTATTTACATCCCCTTTATTTATTCCTGTCTTCCACTTATACACCTCAATCATATCCCCCCTAATTCTACGTCTTTCTAGAGAGTGCAGTTTCAGGGCCCTCAGTCTATCCTCATAGGGAAGGTTTCTGATACATGGGATCATCTTTGTCATCCTCCTTTGTACATTTTCCAGAGAATTTATATCCATTCTGTAATACGGTGACCAAAACTGTGCAGCATAATCTAAATGAGGCCTAACCAAGGATGTATAGAGTTGAAGAACAACCTGAGGACTCCTATTATTTATGCTTCTTGATATGAAGCCAAGGATTCTATTAGCTTTATTGCGAACACTTATGCACTGTTGTCTTGGTTTCAGATTACTGCTAACCAGAACTCCTAAATCTTTTTCGCAATCCGTAATATTAAGATCTACATTATTTAGTTTATATGTGGCATGGTTATTGTCCTGTCCAACATTTAGAACTTTGCATTTGTCTATATTAAACTGCATCTGCCACTTCTCCGACCACTGCATCAGTCTATTCAAATCTTCCTGGAGTGCTCGAATGTCCTCGTCAGAATGAATTCGACGGCCTATTTTGGTGTCATCGGCAAACTTGCCGATGTCGCTCTTTATGCCCTCATCTATGTCGTTTATGTAGATTGTGAACAGCAGGGGGCCCAACACTGACCCCTGTGGAACACCGCTCGTGACGCTACCCCACTCTGATTTCTCCCCATTTATGCAAACTCTCTGCTGCCTATTTGTCAACCATGCCTCTATCCAGGAAAAAATTTCTCCTCCTATTCCATGTGCTTTAATTTTCCTCAATAGTCTCTGATGTGGGACCCTGTCAAAAGCCTTACTGAAGTCCATATACACAATATCATATTCATTACCATGATCTACCTCCTCAAATACCTTAGTGAAAAAAGTTAATAAATTCGTAAGGCAGGAATGCCCCTTTGTAAAACCATGCTGAGATTCGTTGATTAATTTATGCTTTTCAAGGTGGCTACGAACTGCCTCGGCAATTATTGATTCCATAAATTTTCCCACTATGGAGGTTAGGCTTATTGGTCTATAGTTCGAAGCTAAGGACCTGTCACCTGTTTTGAAAATAGGTATCACATTTGCCATTTTCCACTTATCTGGCACCATGCCAGTTTGTAGTGATATGTTGAAAAGATTAGCCAAAGGTGTGCTAAGCTCCTCTTTACATTCCTTTAGAACCCTTGCATACAGTTCATCAGGGCCTGGGGATTTGTTAGGTTTTAATTTATCTATTTGCCTAAGGACCATGTCCCTTGTGACCCTAATAGTGCACAGTTTATTGTCGTCCTGTTCTACATAATTTATCATTACTGGAATATCGCTGGTATCCTCCTGTGTAAAAACTGAGAGGAAGTATGTGTTAAAAATTCTACACATTTCCTTATCACTGTCAGTGAGCTGACCCGAGGAACTTTTGAGTGGGCCTATCTTGTCCCTGATCTTACTTCTGTATACCTGAAAGAATCCTTTTGGGTTAGTCTTCGATTCTCTTGCAACTTTAACCTCATAATCTCTTTTTGCTTTTCTAATTCCCTTTTTTTATTTCTCTCTTTAACTGAATATATCGATTTCTTAATTGCCCCTCTCCTCTTTTGATTTGCCTATATATGCCTCTCTTTTGACCAATCAGATATTTTAATCTATTGTTCATCCATTTAGGATCATTTTTGTTTGATCTGATTTCCCTATTTGGAACATAATTTGACTGAGCAGCTAGAACTATGCCCTGGAAAGCATCATATCGGCAACCATCACCACCTACCTGACCCTTAGTCAGGTCATTCCAGTTCAGCCCACCTAAGTAATTTTTCAGTCCTATGAAATCAGCCAAGCGAAAGTCAGGGACGGAGACTTGATTGCCATTATTAGGGGAATTCCATGATATATTAAAACTGAGTGATTTGTGATCACTCTCCCCAAGTTCATCATTAACCTCAAGATTATTAATTAGTGTTTCCCTACTGGCAAGAACCAAGTCAAGGAGGTTATTTCCTCTATTTGGCTCTGTCACAAACTGTTTTAAAAAACAATCCTGGATCGTATCAAGAAAGTCACCCGACTCTAAATTTCCTGTCAAATTGCTCCAGTCAATCTGTCTATAGTTGAAATCTCCCATTAGCACAACATTTTCGTATGTAGATGCCTTACGAATTTCGTCCCATAGAAGTTTACTGCACTCCCTATCAAGATTTGGGGCCCTGTAAATCACACCCAAAATTAGTTTTTCTCGGCCCTCGAGAAGCTGTAACCAAACAGATTCAGTGGCTGACGCTTCTAATTTAATATCTTGTCTAACACAACAATTTAAATTGTCTCTGACATACATCGCTACTCCACCACCTTTCCTGTTGACCCTGTCAGTGTGGAATAATTTATAGCCTTGTATGTGACATTCAGAGGGCATCTCTCTATCTTTCAGATTGAGCCAGGTCTCTGTTATAGCAATAATATCTATGTTTCCTGCACTTGCAATTAATCTTAGCTCATCTATCTTATTTCTAACACTCCTGCTATTAGTATAGTAAACCTTAAGGGAGCTAGTCCCTTGCTGCCCTCTGCTGTCCCCCTTTGTTTGCTGACCTGTTCTATTGTCTTTATTTATAACTTCATGCTGAATGCCTTTTATACATTTACTGTTTCCAACCCTAGTGTTGCAACCTGCTTGTTTCCCACACACACCCATACCTCTATCTTCCATCAGTTTAAAATCATAGGCATTTCACCAATGGCCTTCTCAATCGAGTCTGCAAGTCCTACCACCCGTGCCCCAGAGAGATGTACCCCATCCCTTGCATACATATCATGTTTGCCATAAAAGTTGTTCCAGTTGTCAATGAATGGGATTGCAAGTTCCTTGCAGTATCTGTCTAGCCAGCAATTTACACCAATTGCCCTAGACAACCATTCATTTCCTACTCCCCTTCTAGGCAAGATGCTACATATGATTGGGATCCCTCCCTTAGACTTAATGAAATCTATAGCTGACCTGTACTTATCTAGCAGCTCTTATCTCCTACCCTTCCCAATATCATTTCCACCAGCACTGAGACAGATAATGGGCTTGTTCCCATTACCTGACATGATATTATCCAGCCTGTTGACAATGTCCCCAACACCAGCTCCAGGGAAGCACACTCTATCTCTCATCTTCTTATTCCTATTACAAAAAGCACGGTCAATATATCTTACCTGAGAGTCACCAACCACAAGAATGCGCTTACCTTCATTAGCAGGGGCAGTAGTACCCTTACCTTCACTGGCCACTGAAGTACATTCATCCTGGAGAACAGAGAAGCGATTTCCTACCTTCAGATCTTCACTCTTAATTTTCCTTACTCTGATGCGCCTCCCATTACTGTGAACAACTCGCCACTTGTAGCAGGTGCTGGGCTGCACCTCACTGCTGGTAGCCGTTGCTACCTGCCGAACTACAGCCTCCTCACAGCGAGAGACAGACTGCACCTCACTGCTAGAAGTCTCATTCCCCACAACTCCAGCCACCTCACACTCTCTCCCAGACCCATTGAGGTGGACCTTCAGCCTCCTAATCTCCTCCTGGAGAAGCAAGACCTCCTCCTTCAACTCTCCAACCTCAGTTTTTAAAACACTGCAGAAGCAAGCCATGCTTTGTAACCGTCCACGCTAATCCCCAAGAGTTGCACATGTGTCTAATTTATCAATATCTATGTTACCTGCGCTTGCAAGTAATCTTAGCTCGTCTATCTTATTTCTTAGACTCCTACTATTTGTATAGTAAACATTAAGGGAGCTAGTCACTCGTTGTCCTCTACTATCTCTCTTTGTTGATCACTTGATTTACCTTTACTAGCAGCTTTATTTTGAATATTGTCTTTTAAACATATCCCCGAGGTATCCTGGCAATATTTGCTGTTTTCAACCCTAATACTGCAGCCTGATTGTTTCCCACAAACACCCATACCTCTATAATCTATCAGTTTAAAGGCCTAGACAAGACATCAATTACCCACTCACTTGAACTGGCTAATGCAACCACTCCATCCCCAGAGAGATGAACCCCCATCCCTTGCATACATATAACATTTGCCGTAGAATTTGTCTCAGTTATCAATGAATGGGATTGCAAGTTCCTTGCAGTACCTGTCTAGCCAGCAATTTATATCAATTGCCCTAGACATCCATTCATTGCCCACTCCCTTTCTAGACAAGATGCTACATATGAGTGGGATCCCTCCCTTAGACCTGACTACTTCTATGGCTGACCTGTAATTATCCAGCAGCTCCTGTCTCCTTCCCTTCCCAATGTCATTACCCCCAGCACTAAGACAGAAAATGGGCTTGTTTCCGTTACTTGACATAATATTATCCAACCTGCTGACTATGTCACCAACACCAGCTCCTGGGAAGCACATCCTCTGTCTGACCTTTCTATCTCTGTTACAAAAAGCATGGTCCATATATCTTACCTGAGAATCTCCTACAATTAGAATATTCTTACCTTAATTAGCAGGGGAATCAGTGGTACCTTCAACCTCACTAACCACTGAAGTACACTCGTCCTGGAGAACAGAGAATCGATTTCCTACCTTCACATATTCTCTATTAACCCTCCTTATCTTCCTTTTTCCTAAACTGTGAACCACTTGCCACTTAAAGCGGCTGCCACTATCATTGCTGGTGACCATTTCCTCCTTACCAGCTAAATCCTTCTCACACTCACTCCCAAACCTATCTAGGCGAAGCTTCAGCCTCCTATTTTCCTCCTGAAGAAGTAGAACCTCCTTCTTCAACACTTGAACCTGAGATTCTAAAACACCAGAACAAGCCATGGTGCTTGGTAACACCCCACGCTAACTCCCAAGAGCTTAGACAGGTATGACCACACGTGACCACTGACCTCAGAGTACTGTCACACCCTACATGAACCACAGTGTCACACTCTACAAGTCTACATGATCCACACTGACTTATACTACCACACCCTACATAAACCACATTGACATTCACTGTCACACCCTACATAAACCACATTGACTTTCACTGTCACACCCTACATGAACCACACTGTCACACCCTACATGAGCCACACTGACTTACAGTCACACCATACATGAGCCACACTGAGTTTGTGAGGGAAAAGTTCAATAGATAGGAGTAGAGAGGGAGTATATAGTAACAATAGTTTCATTGCCGGCTACTTGTTAAGGTAGGGTAAGTCAAGCTTGCACTATTCCCGCCTTTTTTCCCCTCCCCGAAAGTGATAGTTTCATTGCCGGCTATTTGTTAAGGTAGGGTAAGTCAAGCTCCCGCTATTCCCGCCTTTTTTCCCCCACCCCGAAAGTGATAGTTTGACTGTCGGCTGCTTGTTAAAGTAGGGTCAGTCTAGCTCCCGCTATCCCTTCCCCTCCTTCTTCCCCCCCCCCCGAAAGGTGACGTGTGGGGCTCCGGTCCAAACGGTAATCACTAGATTCACAGCTCCCAGCACTACTGTAAGTACATGCCTGCCTTGTATTCTAGTGGATTTATTGGTTGAAAGCTTCACTTTTGACCAATAATAAACTTAGTCCTTTCAGTCTTGCTCTAGGTTGACTGTTGTAATAATCACCACATCTTTTAGGTATTGTACTTATCATGGAGAGTGATTTCTTAAGCAGTGGGTAACCTGTCTATCTTTCCAGCTTGGATGACAGAGAGGGTCACCTGCCAATCAACGAGCAGAACTGATGGAGATGGACTAACGTCCTGAGACTTCCCCTTTTTGGATTTAATTACCTGTGCACCTGTATGAAATTGCAGGACGTAACCCCTCATCATTGCAGTGGTAAAGAACCTGCTTTCCTGTCGTCGGGATATAATACTCAAGGCTGTACTGTGAAGAACGAACCGGTGGGTTGTAACCAACACCTGAGAACCCCCCCATCATCAGCAACTGCTACGATTTCAACAACACTCAGTGTCACCAACACCAGACACCCCTATATATATTAGCGTTGAATTCAGTTATCATTTATATTTTTCATTTTTCATTTTCTTTAATGTAGGATTAATATTTCATATTTAAGTGTTTTATATTTTCTATATAATAAAGTGTTTATGTTTGTCTGTTATTATTTTTTTTTCTATTCACTAATTTTCCTGAGGAGGAGCCAGCCTTGGTAATACTGTCTGAAGTTGTTACAGGGCTGAGTAAGCCTTCACAAGTGGCGACCTTGCCAGGATCAACTCTACTGAATCAAGATTCAACTCCATCTCGAATCTACCATTGGAACTTCAACGCCGCATACCACAGACGGTTACCACCAGCCATTAGTAATCATTCTCTATGGTAGGACTACAGTACAGGTATTTAAAAGACTTGGTGACTGTTAGTCTCAATTTATTGTAAGTCAAGCCAAGGCAGGAATGCTAGTTAATTCTGCCATCTATTTTTGTGTGAGCTTGACACACTTTGGAGGATTAGACTCTAGGGACCCGAGATTTTCCAGTGACAATTTGTTTCATTGAGCTCTTTATTATATCAAGGGAACTGTCATAGGGCACTCTTGATTTGTTGGTGAGAAGATTGGATGGTCAAGTGACCCCATTCTACTTACTGTTTGCTCAGAGCCGGCATAGAACCCTTCGTTTTAATTAATACATATTGTTTAATTGAAGTAGGGATCGAGCCCTCTGGTTTATTTACAGTTTGAGCGGAGCAGGAATTGAACCCTCCATTTTCTTTAATACCCGTTTCATTTCCCCTGATAGTTTAAGTTATTCTTACAAGTATGGATGAATACCAGTTTTGGATGAATGCTGGAAGTAAGTTAGGAATAACAGGGAAAAACTTAGAATCCTTCATTAGTGCTAAGATCCAGGAAAGACTTGAAAGAGAATTGAGAGAGAAGAAAGACAGTTAGAAAGGGAAAGAGAAGAAGAAAAGGAGAGAGAGAGAATAGAAAGAGAAGAGAAAAAGGAGAGAGAGAGAGAATTGAGAGAGAAATCCAAGAAAGACAGTTAGAAAGAGAGAGAGAAGACAAAAAGGAGCGTGATAGACTTGATAGTGAGGAGAGAGCTAGAGTACGTGAAGAACAAGTTAAATTAAGAGAACTTGAGGAAAGAGCAAAGGATAGGGAACGTGAGGAACAAGCTAAAATACGTGAGGAACAAGCTAAGATACGTGAGGAACAGGTTAAATTAAGAGAACTTGAGGAAAGAGCAAAGGATAGAGAAGTTGAGGAAAAAGCTAGAGAACGCAAGGAAAAAGCTAGACAACTTGAGTTAATAGAGAGAGAAAAGGATCGCGAGCTCGAAAAATCTCGCCTTGAATTAGAGAATAGAAAGTTAACTCTTACACAACAACAATTAGAGGAAGGAGTAATTGAACATCATGCAGCTAGTGCACATATTCCAACACCTAATTTACCTCCCTTCACAGAGGGTGAAGACATAACTTCATACATTATCAGGTTTGAAAATACCGCTACCCTCTGTGAATGGCCTGCTGACACCTGGGCTACCAGGTTAGGAATGTTATTTTCCGGTACAGCTTTGAATATCTATGCAACTTTGTCGCAGGATATTATATGTAATTATAACCTACTGAAGAAGGCAATCCTTAAAGCATATCAAAAAACCACTAATTCTTACAGGAAAGATTTCAGGTATGCCACCTTACAGCCGGGCCAGAACTTTCAGCAGTTACAGGTAACACTCTTTCGTTTGTTCGACTTTTGGATAGAGAGTTCAGGAATTTATCACAGTTATGAATCTCTTAGAGACTTCATGGTTGCTGACCAGTTCCTGACAGCTCTTCCTCACCAGATACGAACATTCATTAGAGAACGTAACCTGATTAAAGCTGAGGAAGTTGCTGAGGCTGCTGACCTGTATGCTGAGGCTCACAATTCCTATAAAGACCTAAAGGGATCGAACCCTAAGGGCAAGGGTTCATCAGACTTTAAGAAATCAAAGCCTCTAGTGGAAAGTAAAATGACTTCTTTTATTCCTGTTTGTCATTTGTGTGGTGTTAAGGGACATAAACTTCCAGATTGTCCTTCTAAGAAGGTCCAAAAAGTTGGAAGATGTTTTAAAGACTGTAATAACAAAGCACCCTTCTGTTCAGGAACAGTTAATGGACTTAATGTATCTACCATTTTACGAGACACTGGATGCACATGTATAGTCATTTCTGAAAAGCTGTTCCCTAACCTTAAAGAAACTCATTCCTCTGCTATACTTTTAGACTACTTGGGCCGTACGGACACTTTTCCTACCATCCGCTGTTACATTAGGTCTAAATGGTTCACAGGTTGGTCTGAAGCCGTACTAGCTCCCATCACTTCTAGGTAATGTAAAAGGTGCCATTCTTCCTTCTGAGGTTGACCTTTCATCACCAAAGGTGGACATAAGTGTTTCAGATCCTCTTCCTGTAGAGTCAGAGAAGCCCCTCGAAAGTTCAGATGAGACAATGTCTCGTGAGATTCATGTGGGATTAAAAACCAGTGATGCTACTCTCGAAAGCGAGGTAGTAGGATCACCGGTTCACTTGTTAGATGAAAGTGAAGATATCACCTCCGATATCATAAATGTCTTGACTAGGGCTCAGACCAAAGCCCAGGCTTCTCCTACTATCCATCCTTTGGTTTTCCCTGACTTTAAGCCTTTAGATATATCGAAGGACTCCTTTGTCAATTTCCAACGTAATTGCCCTTCTCTTCAGAATTGCCATAATGCCGCTAAACAAAATCAAGTTATCCAAAGGAAAAACTTTTCATATAAATTTGAATATATAAAAGGTATCTTGTACAAGTCAGTATTCAAATTAAATTCAGATGAGATAGACTATTCCATCTTAGTTGTTCCAAGTCATTGCAGAGAGACTGTTCTTAAAATGGCTCATGACCTGCCAGTGGCCGGACATTTCTCGCATCGTAAAACCTTAAATAAAATTAGGGAAACCTATTTTTGGCCAAAAATGTCCTCAGATATCATTACCTATTGTAGATCGTGTAAAGTTTGCCAACTGTCATCCTCCAGAGGTACCAGGCGAGTACCTATGGTCAAAATGCCAGTCTTTACGGTACCTTTTGAAAGAGTAGCTATTGACATCGTTGGTCCTTTATCTCCACTGTCATCTGGGGGACATAGATATATATTAACATTAGTTGATTATGCTTCGAGTTTCCCTGAAGCCATACCCTTAAAGACCATAACTACTACAGAGGTGGCTGAAGCCCTTTTGTCCATCGTCTCCAGAGTGGGCATCCCTAGAGAGATTTTGTCTGACCGTGGGACACAATTCACATCTGACTTAATGCAACATCTATACCAACTTCTGGGAGTGAAGCCTCTCTTCACCACACCCTATCATCCCAGCTGTAATGGGAGGATTGAGCGCCAGCATTCGATTCTCAAGTCCATTTTAAGGAAACTTTGCTCCCTTAAACCTAAGGAGTGGCATCGTTACCTACCCTGTGCTTTGTTTGCCATGAGGGAAGTTCCCAGTGACTCTTTGGGGTTTTCACCTTTTGAACTTCTCTATGGTGGACAGGCCAGAGGCCCATTGTCCATCCTTCATGACTTATGGACTAAAGAGGAGGTGAGTGCTGAGGTTCAGTCTTCTTACCAGTTTCTCCTTGACCTTAGATCCAAACTTGAGGAGACCTCTGACATAGTTTCGAGAAACCTAAGCTTGTCAATGGACCAGTACAAAACCTATTTTGATTCCAAAAGTCAGAGGAGAAGTTTTAAAGTAGGAGATGAAGTTCTTGTACTTTTGCCTATCAAGTCAAATAAATTATTAGTAGCATGGAAAGGTCCATATAAAGTATTAAAAATTTGTGGGAAAGTTGACTACCTCATAGAAGTCAAAGGGAAACCTAAACTTTATCATATCAACATCCTTAAGAAATATTACCGAAGAAATTCGGTTAACTGCCTTAATAACTTTGACTTAGTTTTTCCACACGAACTTGATAAGACAACTGAAGAATGTAAGGTGTGCGTAATTGACACCTCTAACTTAGACTATGATGAAGAACTACATGACTTGGTGACTTTTGATCACTCGGACGCAACCAACATTAATATTAATGAATCTTTGGATGACCATAAGAGACATGAACTACTTCAATGTGTGAGTAACTTTTCAGACTTCTTTACTGATATTCCAGGTGTTACCTCCACGGTAGTCCATAAGACTGACTTAGTGACGGACAATCCTATCAAACGAAAATTATACCCAGTTCCAGTTCACCTTAGGGATGCATTTGACCGAGAGGTAGACAAATTATTAAAACTAAAGATCATTGAACCTTCAGTATCTTCATATTGTTCACCAGTAGTCATGGTTAAGAAGGAGGATAATTCATATAGACTTGCTATTGACTTCAGAGGCCTTAATGCTATAGCTCGGTGGGATGCTGCGCCTATGCCCTTAATAGATAGCGATCTACACAAATTTTATGATGCTTCCTTCTTTTCAGAGATTGATATTTCGCAGGCATATCATCAAGTAATGTTAGATCCTTCTTCTAAGCAGTACACCGCTTTTCCTACACACCAAGGACTGATGCAACATAGAACTATGCCCTTCGGTTTGGTAACTGCCTGTGCTACCTACGTGAGACTGATGAGAAAGGTCTTGGGTAATATGCCAAACGTTTCAGTTTATTTTGATAACATTTACGTAATGACATCCACGTGGGGCGAACATATCCAAACATTAACATCAGTTTTGTGTAGGTTACGCTCACATGGCCTCACTGCCAAGCCAAAGAAATGCTTCCTTGGGTATAACAAGATTAGATATCTTGGACTGATACTTTCTAATAACTCTCTGCAGCCTCTCCCCAGTAAGATCAAAGCTTTATTAGAATTTAAATTCCCCAAAACCAAGAAGCTCATGCGTAGCTTTCTTGGTTCTGTAAATTTTTATGCACGGTTTATCCCGAACCTTACTGATCTTACAGGCATCTTATCCGACTTCCTTAAAAAGTCTGTGAAGGAACCTCTTGAGCTTTCCGATGTAGCTCGGGAAAAGTTTAATGAGATTAAAAGTATCTTTTCGAAAGACCCTATACTTAAGATTCCAGATATTAATAAAACATTTTGTTTAAGAACTGATGCCTCCAATACTGGCTTAGGTGCGGTGCTACTACAATACCATGATGGTACTCCCTTCCCTGTATGCTTCCTAAGCCGGAAACTCCTTCCTGCAGAAACGAGATACTCCACCATAGAAAAGGAATGTTTGGCCCTTGTGTAGGGTATCTCCAAACTTAAATTTTATTTGCTGGGAAAAGAATTCATTTTAGAAACGGACCACAAACCTTTGATATACCTAGAAACTTTTAAGGGAACCAACAGTCGCCTCTTGAGGTGGACATTGGCACTCCAGGCTTTTAAGTTCCATATTGTGTATATCAATGGTTCATCCAATTATTTCTCTGACTGGTTAAGTCGTGACAGTCAGTAGAAGATTTCTTGCCTTACGCGACTTCCACAAGTTAGAACTTTTTCCTCACCTATTCTTCTTATACTCATTGACTATAAGTCTTGGTATGGGGGAGTGTGATGGAAAAGTTCAATAGATAAGAGTAGAGAGGGAGTAGATAGTAACAATAGTTTCATTGCCGGCTACTTGTTAAGGTAGGGTAAGTCAAGCTTGCACTATTCCCGCCTTTTTTCCTCTCCCCGAAAGTGATAGTTTGACTGCTGGCTGCTTGTTAAGGTAGGGTCAGTCTAGCTCCCGCTATCCCTTCCCCTCCTTCTTCCCCCCCCCCCCGAAAGGTGACGTGTGGGGTTCCAGTTCAAACAGTAATCACTAGACTCACAGCTCCCAGCACTACTGTAAGTACATGCCTGCCTTGTATTCTAGTGGATTTATTGGTTGAAAGCTTCACTTTTGACTGTTGACTAGGTTGACTGTTGTAATAATCACCACATCTTTTAGGTATTGTACTTATCATGGAGAGTGATTTCTTAAGCAGTGGGTAACCTGTCTATCTTTCCAGCTTGGATGACAGAGAGGGTCACCTGCCAATCAACGAGCAGAACTGATGGAGATGGACTAACGTCCTGAGACTTCCCCTTTTTGGATTTAATTACCTGTGCACCTGTATGAAATTGCAGGACGTAACCCCTCATCATTGCAGTGGTAAAGAACCTGCTTTCCTGTCGTCGGGATATAATACTCAAGGCTATACTGTGAAGAACGAACCGGTGGGTTGTAACCAACACCTGAGACCCCCCCCATCATCAGCAACTGCTACGATTTCAACAACACTCAGTGTCACCAACACCAGACACCCCTATATATATTAGCATTGAATTCAGTTATCATTTATATTTTTCATTTTTCATTTTCTTTAATGTAGGGTTAATATTTCATATTTAAGTGTTTTATATTTTCTATATAATAAAGTGTTTATGTTTGTCTGTTATTATTTCTTTTTCTATTCACTAATTTTCCTGAGGAGGAGCCAGCCTTGGTAATACTGTCTGAAGTTGTTACAGGGCTGAGTAAGCCTTCACATTCACAGACTTACAGTCACACCCTACATGAACCACACTGACTTACAGTCACACCCTACATGAACCACACTGACTTACAGTCATACCCTACATGAGCCACACTGACGCACACTGCCACACACACACACACCCGCGTGTTTACCTCTATTTTATTAACCACACATGTCCACAGTCTATTGCAGACTTGACTTCCATCGGAATCCAGTCACTCACACACCAGGTCACTCACACACCAGGTCACTCACACACCAGGTCATTCACACACCAGGTCATTTACATACCAGGTCACTCACACACCAGGTCACTCACCAGGTCATTCACACACCAGGTTACTCACACATCAGGTCACTGTTAGACCATAAGTGGGGTATTCCCCTCTACTTTAGATCCTGATTACTGATTCAGTAAACTAGCTGCATATTGTCTACTTCGCGATGCGTATTTCGTTAGCCCCGTCCCCAGTACGTCAATGTACGCGACAGGAATAGTGAGGCATAAGTATCTAATGCCGTAATATTTTCGCTGAAGATTTGAAGGAACTCTGCAGAGATATTTACAACCTATCACGTTAATACCCAGTGTCTTCAAGAAAATTTTCAAATTAGGTCACAAATTGCTCAGAACTAATGAAAATCTTCCACTAATACCACCTTTGAAGTTTGAAGCCTTGCTGAAGAGGCATTCTCGTGTTATTTCAGAAAATCCATTAGCACGTAATTGACTTTCTGAGATAACATAGTGGTCAAAATTTTCAATATCAAATTATTGCCGTTGAAGAGTGAAGCTAAACAGTCGTGCCACACTGAATTTATAGCTTGAAAATCAACATTTCAATTTTCCCCAATTTATTTCAAGAAAAATATAAAACTATGACTTATTCTGGACAAAATCAATCCAGGTTTAAGGTTTAATAGCTAGGTTCTTAGGATCAAGAACCCCTCACCACCATCAAGGAAAAATAATGCAATGTAAAAGGCTACCTCATCATTTCTAGATTAAAGGTGGCAAGATAGTGTCAACACACTCCATAACAACAACCTTCTTCTAAGTAGGATAAACGAGTGGCGAAATTTTTAAGTCGACCAAAAGAGGCTTTCTTAACTTTTATAATGGACACAAATTTCAGGAATAGAAGAGTCTACATAAAACTGAGCAGATGGCACCTGCCCTTGTCAACTCTTCCACAAACCTTCACTTAGTAATAGTTGACCAGGGTTGAAGACAAGTTACTGTGAAATAGGAAAACTGTGTCTGTGAGTTGGCTCTAACATTAAGAGTTCACAAAACTTGTGACAGATTAAAAACGCCATAAAAAAAGAAAGATTTTCAATATTTCTAAGTTTTCTTTTAGCTTTTCTGTTTTTAAATTTTCAACAATCCTCAAAGAAAAAAATATTTGATTTGTTTCATATGAATCTCCAGTTTGATAAAAAAAAAAAATTAGTTGGAAAATTGGAATGTACCGAGTTAATGTTGCAGTTTTATAACTGTAGTGTAACCGCGCCTCCTGCGAGGCAGTGAGAGAGAGAGAGAGAGAGAAGATTGTGAGAGATGATAAATGAATTTAAAGAATTTTGTATCAAATAACAGTAATTTATTGAAAAAAGTTTATAACACTCCCGTATTGTTATATTTTCTGAAGCAGGACATGGGAGCTGCTATACTGAGAGCAACATCAGGGTATTTTACTCACATTATTCGACCTCGACCTTCCTACAACCACACATAAGAGAGTAAAGTGCAAATAGGAGAGTATATCAGGTTATTCACACACACACACACACACACACACACACACACACACACACACACACACACACACACACACACACACACACACACAAATCGCTGGAATTTTGATGAGCTGGAGAGAGGAGACAGCGGAGAAGAAAGTGATTACATAGTGGGAACACTTCACTCTGGAGGTCCCAAGGTGGTAATAGCAGTGATGTATAACCCACCACAGAACAGCAGGAGGCCAAGGCAAGAGTACGACGAGAGCAATAGAGCGATGGTTGACACACTGGCTAGAGTGGCCAGAAGAGCTCATGCATGCAGGGCAAAGCTCCTGATCATGGGTGACTTTAACCACAAGGAGATCGATTGGGAGAACTTGGACCCACATGGGGGCCAAGATACATGGAGGGCTAAGATGATGGAGGTGGTACTGGAAAACTTCATATGCCAACACGTAAGGGACACTACAAGAGAGAGAGGAGAGGGTGAACCAGCAAGGCTGGACTTAGTATTCACCTTGAGTAGTGCAGATATCGAGGACATCACATATGAAAGACCCCTTGGGGCCAGTGACCATGTGGTTTTAAGCTTCGAATACACAGTAGAGCTACAAGTGGAGGGAGAAGCAGGAAGGCCAGGACGAATGAAGCCAAACTACAAGAAAGGGGACTACACAGGAATGAGGAACTACCTGAACGGGGTTCAGTGGGACAGAGAACTGGTAGGGAAGCCAGTTAATGAGATGATGGAATATGTAGTAACAAAATGCAAGGAGGCTGAGGAGAGGTTTGTACCCAAGGGTAACAGGATTAATGAAAAAGCCAGGATGAGCCCATGGTTTACCCAAAGGTGCAGGGAGGCAAAAACCAAGTGTGCTAGGGAATGGAAGAAATATAGAATGCAAAGGACCCAGGAGAATAAGGAGAACAGTCGTAGAGCCAGAAACGAATATGCACAGATAAGAAGGGGGGCCCAAAGACAATATGAAAATCACATAGCAGCGAAAGCCAAATCTGACCCGAAAATGTTGTACAGCCACATCAGGAGGAAAACAACAGTCAAGGACCAGGTAATCAGGCTAAGGAAGGAAGGAGGAGAGACAACAAGAAATGACCGTGAAGTATGTGAGGAACTCAACAAGAGATTCAAAGAAGTGTTCACAGAGGAGACAGAAGGGGCTCCAGAAAGACGGAGAGGTAGGGCACACCACCAAGTGCTGGACACAGTGCACACAACCGAGGAAGAAGTGAAGAGGCTTCTGAGCGAGCTAGATACCTCAAAGGCAATGGGGCCAGATAACATCTCCCCATTGGTCCTGAGAGTGGGAGCAGAGGCGCTATGTGTACCCCTAACAACAATATCCAATACATCTATCGAAACAGGGAGATTGCCTGAGGCATGGAAGACAGCAAATGTAGTCCCAATCTTTAAAAAAGGAGACAGACATGAAGCACTAAACTACAGACCAGCGTCACTGACATGTATAGTATGCAAAATCATGGAGAAGATTATCAGGAGAAGAGTGGTGGAACACCTAGAAAGGAATGATCTCATCAACAGCAGCCAACATGGTTTCAGGGACGGGAAATCCTGTGTCACAAACGTACTGGAGTTCTATGACATGGTGACAGCAGTAAGACAAGAGAGAGAGAGGTGGGTGGATTGCATATTCTTGGACTGCAAGAAGGCGTTTGACACAGTTCCACACAAGGGATTATGCAAAAACTGGAGGACCAAGCAGGGATAACAGGGAAGGCACTACAATGCATCAGGGAATACTTGTCAGGAAGACAGCAGCGAGTCATGGTACGTGGCGAGGTGTCATAGTGGGCACCTGTGACCAGCGGGGTCCCACAGGGGTCAGTCCTAGGACCAGTGCTGTTTCTGGTATTTGTGAAAGACATGACGGAAGGAATAGACTCTGAGGTGTCCCTGTTCGCAGATGACGTGAAGTTGATGAGAAGAATTCACTCGATCGAAGACCAGGCAGAACTACAAAGGGATCTGGACAGGCTGGAGACCTGGTCCAACAATTGGCTCCTGGAGTTCAACCCCACCAAGTGCAAAGTCATGAAGATTGGGGAAGGGCAAAGAAGGCCGCAGACAGAGTACAGTCTAGGGGGCCAGAGACTACATACCTCACTCAAGGAAAAAGATCTTGGGGTGAGTATAACACCAGGCACATCTCCTGAAGCACACATCAACCAAATAATGGCTGCAGCATATGGGAGCCTAGCAAATCTCAGAACAGCATTCCGACACCTTAATAAGGAATCGTTCAGGACCCTGTACACCGTGTACGTTAGGCCCATATTGGAGTATACGGCACCAGTTTGGAACTCACACCTAGCCAAGCACGTAAAGAAATTAGAGAAAGTGCAAAGGTTTGCAACAAGACTAGTCCCAGAGCTAGTTGGTATGTCCTACGAGGAGAGGTTAAGGGAAATCAACCTGACGACACTGGAGGATAGGAGAGATAGGGGAGACATGATAACGACATACAAAATACTGAGAGGAATTGAGAAGGTGGACAAAGACAGGATGTTCCAGAGAGTGGACACAGTAACAAGGGGACACAGTTGGAAGTTGAAGACACAGGTGAATCACAGGGATGTTAGGAAGTATTTCTTCAGTCACAGAGTAGTCAGTAAGTGGAATAGTTTTAGAAGCGATGTAGTGGAGGCAGGATCCATACATAGCTTTAAGCAGAGGTATGATAAAACTCGCGGTTCAGGGAGAGTGACCTAGTAGCGACCAGTGATGAGGCGGGGCCAGGAGCTCGGAGTCGACCCCTGCAACCTCAACTAGGTGAGTACACACACACACACACACACACACACACACACACACACACACACACACACACACACACACACACACACACACACGCACACAGGGGGATGTCCTACGAAGAAAGGTTAAGGGAAATCGGTCTGACGGCACTGGAGGACAGGAGGGCCAGGGGAGATATGGTAACGACATACAAAATACTGCGTGGCATAGATAAGGTGGACAGAGACAGGATGTTTCAGAGATGGGACACAGAAACAAGGGGCTACAATTGGAAGTTGACGACGCAGATGAGTCAAAGGGATGTTAGGAAGTATTTCTTCAGTCACAGAATTGTTAGGAAGTATTTCTTCAGTCACAGAATTGTTAGGAAGTGGAATAGTTTTGCAAGCGATGTAGTGGAGGCAGGAACCATACATAGTTTTAAGACGAGGTATGATAAAGCTCATAGAGCAGGGAGAGAGAGGACCCAGTAGCGTTCAGTGAAGAGGTGGGGCCAGAAGCTGAGTCTCGACCCCTGCAGCCACAATTAGGTGAGTACAATTAGATGAGGTGAGTGCACACACACACACACACACACACACACACACACACACACACACACACACACAGACACACACACACACACGCACACAAACACACACACACTCATACATGCGCGCGCGCGCACACACACACACACACACACACGCACACACACACACACACACACACACACACACACACACACACACACACACACACACACTCATACATGCACACACTCAAAGGTACGGAAGGAGCTACCGGTCTTGGAAACATTTCTATAAACACAAACATGTATTTACGATTTCTCGTTGAAGTAATACGAATTAAGCTTATTTCTTTATTATATGCTTGCACCGGTTGTAGCTGGAACAAGCTTGTCAGTGCGGAGGTCTGGAAGAGAGGCAGTGGTTATGTACTTCTTGTGGCTGGGGTCTGAAAGAAAGGCAGTGTTCATGTACTCGTTGTGGCTGGGGTCTGGAAGACAGGAGGTGGTCATATACTTGTTGTGGCTGGGGTCTTGAAGAGAGGTGGTGGTTATGTACTTGCTCTGGCTGGGGTTTGGAAGAGAGGCGATGGTCATGTACTTGTCGTGGCTAAGGTCTGGAAGAGAGGCGGTGGTCATGTACTTGTCGTGGCTAAGGTCTGGAAGAGAGGCGGTGGTCATGTACTTGTCGTGGCTAAGGTCTGGAAGAGAGGCGGTGGTCATGTACTTGTCGTGGCTAAGGTCTGGAAGAGAGGCGATGGTCATGTACTTGTCGTGGCTAAGGTCTGGAAGAGAGGCGGTGGTCATGTACTTGTTGTGGCTGAGGTCTGGAAGAGAGGCGGTGGTCATGTATTTGTTGTGGCTGAGGTCTGGAAGAGAGGCGGTGGTCATGTATTTGTTGTGGCTGAGGTCTGGAAGAGAGGCGGTGGTCATGTACTTGTTGTGGCTGAGGTCTGGAAGATAGGCGGTGGTTATGTACTTGCTGTGGCTGGGGTCTGGAAGAGAGGCGGTTGTCATGTTCTTGTTGTGGCTGAGGTCTGGAAGAGAGGCGGTGGTCATGTATTTGTTGTGGCTGAGGTCTGGAAGAGAGGCGGTGGTCATGTGTTTTTTGTGGCTGAGGTCTGGAAGTGAGACAGTAGCTATGTTCTTACGGTAGTGAGGTCTTTAACCAGCAATTCCTATGCCTGGAGCCAGCGTTTCAGTGGTTATCAACCGTTGTCTCTTCATATTTGTATTCCCACTTTGTTGAGGTTTTGTAGAATCATTGCATATTGCAATTACATAATTTTTTTTACTGCTACATATATTGAGAGGATACGAAGGTACAGTGCAGAAATGTAATCATTTTCCGGTCTAGCTGAGCGTAACACGTAGCTTGATGGCCGCTGTGTTTACTTACTGAGGAGGGAATATACGGTGTTGAGGTTGTACGTAGTTGTTGAAGTTGCATTTGGTTTCTCAGGTGATGCAGGAAAATTTATCTTGAAGCTGATCTTAGTTATATGAATAACTGCTTTATTTAGCTTCTGATCAAATGACCGAGGTGTGTAACTCATGAAGACACAGAAACAACAACCGGAAACTTTATTAAGCCAATCTTTCGCCTGCGCTGCAGGCTTCTTTAGTCGACTTCAGGCGTTTATAACACTGTAGACAGTAGATGTGGAGATAATTTTGTTAGGTTGTGGTCGGTTCCTCAAGCTAATGGGCTGATCACCTCCTATCAAGGCTGAGGAACTGATCACCTCATAACTACATTTTCTTCTACTGCCTCATGTGTTATAATCACGAAATCAACTGAAAAGCTTCCTGCACAGGTGAAACGTTTGACGACAGAGAAACCAAGGTGTTGCACTGTCTTACTCGTCAACTTGTCAGCATTATATACCATTAATAATGAGATCCTCATATCATATTTCTGTGATGGAGGCCTACTACTGGCTTAATGGTCCATCTCATAAAAAATATAGATTACATCATAGGATGTGATGCCGCTTTATAAAACCCATATATAAAAAAAGATTTCTACAGCAGTGTCCTTGTATATACTCAGTGAGTTTACTAATGGCCACACAGACAAATGTCTGTGGTAACTTCACTCTTGAACCTGACAGAAATTACAGCAGCCTCGTATTTTTCCGGGTTACAGCAGATTGGTGTGCTCTGGTTAACAGCAGACTGGTGTGATCTGGTTTTCAGCAGACTGCTTTGTACTGGTTAACAGCAAACTGGTGTGTTCTGGGTTGCAGCAGAGTGGTGTGCTCTGGGTTACAGAAGACTTGTGTAGTACAAAAGAAAATGACTGCTGACACCTGGAGCCTTAATCACTTCAACTATAAGGAGCCAAGTACCGAAACGTCTGCAATAAAGGTGTTCTAGGTGAATGCATTCTTGCTAGTTTACCCTCGAGAAGACTGGTGTACCATGAGTTACAACAGACCTATATCTCCCTGAGTGCAGCAGATTCTTGTATCCCAAGGTTACAAGAGACCCCTGCATCCCGAAGTTAGAGCAGACCCCTGCATCCCTAAGTTACAGCAGACCCCTGCATCCCTAAGTTACAGCAGACCCGTGTATTACTAAATTCCAGCAGACTGATGAACCTCCGGGTTACAGGAACTTTCCATGACGTGCAGCAACCTAGAAAAAAAAACACCCATGGCAGAAAAATCTTAAAAAAAAAACAATATCATATTCTTCTATTAGTGTAAATTTAAATGACACATTACGTGAAACATTTCCTACACCACACACACACACTGCATCTGTTTCACACCTGACAAGAGAAAGCTCAAATTTACGTGTAATATCGCAAGAATTCCTTAGACCTGTAATTTACAGCGAGGTTTGTGAGACTCTATGTTGCGTATTTTCATGGCGTTTCAGTTATTGACTGCTGTCAGTGATGTTTACTTTTTTATTCCTTGCTTGTCTACGTGATTATTACGCTTTGTTTTGATAATGAATTCACCTAGAAGTGTGGTTATGATTGCTGTGATGTTTAATAACACAGAGGACCAGTACAGTACAATAACACAGAGGACCAGTACAGTACAATAACACAGAAGACCAGTACAGTACAATAACACAGAGGACCAGTACAGTACAATAACACAGAGGACCAGTACAGTACAATAACACAGAGGACCAGTACAGTACAATAACACAGAAGACCAGTACAGTACAATAACACAGAAGACCAGTACAGTACAATAACACAGAAGACCAGAGATATGAACTTGTAAGGTGGGCAGGAGACAGGAAGAAGCGAAAAGCTGGAGCAGACAAGGTAGGGACACAGGGACACAGCAAAGGGTAGTTAGGTACACAACAGTAGCTACAAAGTCGAATCAGATATGAGATTTAACAGTCAAAGCGGCTAGTTTGTGTATCCCACATCCATCCCGTGTATGGTAGTGCAACAGCATATTGATACACGAGTCTTACAAAAGGTGTGGGGCTGCGTAACAGGAGAGTCTGAATTACATGAAGGAAGTGTGTACTGTCCAGCACAACCACCGCTGTTAGTGTACTGCCCACCAGTGTCGATGGTGCTGGGACAGTGTGTACTACTTGTTACTGTACACTGTGCTAGTAGCAGTGTTTAGTGACTACTACTGTTGACACTCTTGTGAACTTGTTACTATACACTGTGCTAGTAGCAGTGTGTAGTGACTACTACTGTTGACACTCTTGTGAACTTGTTACTATACACTGTGCTAGTAGCAGTGTGTAGTGACTACTACTGTCGACACTTGTGAACTTGTAGACACAATGTTTAAAATGAAGAAACTTGACCTATTTAAGCTTCTATACTTTTTAACCATTTTCTTTGATGAATATGACGCTTCTTTATTCTCTGTATCGAGCTAGCAAACAATTTAAGACACTCATGTAACAACTTCTCCAACACTTGAGAAAGACACTCATGTAACAACTTCTCCAACACTTGAGAAAGACACTCATGCAACAACTTCTCCAACACTTGAGAAAGACACTCATGCAACAACTTCTCCAACACTTGAGAAAGACACTCATGTAACAACTTCTCCAACACTTGAGAAAGACACTCATGCAACAACTTCTCCAACACTTGAGAAAGACACTCATGCAATAACTTCTCCAACACTTGAGAAAGACACTCATGTAACAACTTCTCCAACACTTGAGTAAGACACTCATGTAACAAATTCTCCAACACTTGAGTAAGACACTCATGTAACAACTTCTCCAACACTTGAGAAAGACACTCATGTAACAACTTCTCCAACACTTGAGAAAGACACTCATGTAACAACTTCTCCAACACTTGAGAAAGACACTCATGTAACAACTTCTCCAACACTTGAGAAAGACACTCATGTAACAACTTCTCCAACACTTGAGAAAGACACTCATGTAACAACTTCTCCAACACTTGAGTAAGACACTCATGTAACAAATTCTCCAACACTTGAGTAAGACACTCATGTAACAACTTCTCCAACACTTGAGAAAGACACTCATGTAACAACTTCTCCAACACTTGAGAAAGACACTCATGTAACAACTTCTCCAACACTTGAGTAAGACACTCATGTAACAAATTCTCCAACACTTGAGTAAGACACTCATGTAACAAATTCTCCAACACTTGAGTAAGACACTCATGCAACAACTTCTCCAACACTTGAGAAAGACACTCATGCAACAACTTCTCCAACACTTGAGAAAGACACTCATGTAACAACTTCTCCAACACTTGAGAAAGACACTCATGCAACAACTTCTCCAACACTTGAGAAAGACACTCATGCAACAACTTCTCCAACACTTGAGTAAGACACTCATGCAACAACTTCTCCAACACTTAAGAAAGACACTCATGCAACAACTTCTCCAACACTTGAGAAAGACACTCATGCAACAACTTCTCCAACACTTGAGAAAGACACTCATGCAACAACTTCTCCAACACTTGAGAAAGACACTCATGCAACAACTTCTCCAACACTTGAGAAAGACACTCATGCAACAACTTCTCCAACACTTGAGAAAGACACTCATGCAACAACTTCTCCAACACTTGAGAAAGACACTCATGCAACAACTTCTCCAACACTTGAGTAAGACACTCATGCAACAACTTCTCCAACACTTGAGAAAGACACTCATGCAACAACTTCTCCAACACTTGAGAAAGACACTCATGCAACAACTTCTCCAACACTTGAGAAAGACACTCATGCAACAACTTCTCCAACACTTGAGGAAGACACTCATGCAACAACTTCTCCAACACTTGAGAAAGACACTCATGCAACAACTTCTCCAACACTTGAGAAAGACACTCATGCAACAACTTCTCCAACACTTGAGAAAGACACTCATGCAACAACTTCTCCAACACTTGAGAAAGACACTCATGCAACAACTTCTCCAACACTTGAGAAAGACACTCATGCAACAACTTCTCCAACACTTGAGAAAGACACTCATGCAACAACTTCTCCAACACTTGAGAAAGACACTCATGCAACAACTTCTCCAACACTTGAAGTCGAAAGTGACATCTTTTGTTGCATGAAAATACAATTTTAATACACTTTCTTTTCTATATTGTTTGTCAATATTGCGATGTCGCTGTTCACCTTGAACAATAATATTAATAATATACTTACTTACTTATACTTACTTAAGTTACTTAAGTAACTTAATGCTTGTCTGATTAATATTTTCTTCCAACGTTTTCATTTATCACTTGAGAACGCCTCATCCGATCGGATTCAAATTTTCAGCTCTTGTGTACTGCACCAAGGAAAGTTTGAAACAACTACTGTTATGTGCATATGTGCGTGTACTCTTTGGTCATTGTTATATAACCCATTCCTAGATTTGGTTTCTTTGCGATAACATGGGAAAGCCTTATCCGATCGGCTTCAAACTTTCAACGTGGGTGTGCACTACTTAAGGAAAAAAGCTGAGACTACTATAAGAGCGTGCAGTGCCGATTTACCAATATATTTTTAAAATATTACAGTAAATTTACCATGAAACACCATAAACCTGACTCTCCTGAACGTCTTCCTCACACACAGATGCATCTTAACATTGTACTTACAATGATACACAAAAAATATTAAGCTTCGTAAATTCAAATAATGTCAGCTTACTAAAGGAGTTTATTGACTTTAAGTTTTTGGATTACGAGTAATTCCTGGAGAAGAACTTTATTTTATGGGTTTGAAATAGTTAGCGATGGTGGGGTTTACTAAATCACCGGAAATTTCATACCGATTTTTAACTGTGCGATTTATAATTTGGCCTTTGTATGATAATAAAATAACTGAACAATGCCTCTTTTGACTGACTTTGACCCCTAAACGTAATTAATGAAATCTTTTAAATGATTTTACACAATTTAGGTGCCAATTTGCAAATTTAATGGAATAAATTGTGAAAATTGCAATCTTCACTGGATGAATGCCTCGTCCAATCGGCTTCAAACCTTCAACATCGATGTATCTTACAGGAAGCTTTGGACTGTTACTGAAGATTGTAAGTGTCAAGCTTCAAGACACTTTCTTCAAGTACTCACCTGTCTTGTCTCGGAGAACAAAATTAATTTTCTTGAAAAAAAATAAGAAACAGAAAAAAATCTTATAACATTCTAGAAAGTTGTAAATAAAATGTAGCCCGATAAGACGTAATTTTAATGATGTTTAACCCACTATGGTGCTTTATAACCCTCAGTGGTGCTTTATAACCCTCAGTGGTGCTTTATAACCCTCAGTAGTGCTTTATAACCCTCAGTGGTGCTTTATAACCCTCAGTAGTGCTTTATAACCCTCAGTGGTGCTTTATAACCCTCAGTAGTGCTTTATAACCCTCAGTGGTGCTTTATAACCCTCAGTAGTGCTTTATAACCCTCAGTGGTGCTTTATAACCCTCAGTAGTGCTTTATAACCCTCAGTGGTGCTTTATAACCCTCAGTGGTGCTTTATAACCCTCAGTGGTGCTTTATAACCCTCAGTGGTGCTTTATAACCCTCAGTAGTGCTTTATAACCCTCAGTGGTGCTTTATAACCCTCAGTAGTGCTTTATAACCCTCAGTGGTGCTTTATAACCCTCAGTAGTGCTTTATAACCCTCAGTGGTGCTTTATAACCCTCAGTGGTGCTTTATAACCCTCAGTGGTGCTTTATAACTATCAGTGGTGCTTCATAACCCTCAGTAGTGCTTTATAACCCTCAGTGGTGCTTTATAACCCTCAGTGGTGCTTTATAACCCTCAGTGGTGCTTTATCACCCTCAGTGGTGCTTTATAACCCTCAGTGGTGCTTTATCACCCTCAGTGGTGCTTTATCACCCTCAGTGGTGCTTTATAACCCTCAGTGGTGCTTTATCACCCTCAGTGGTGCTTTATAACCCTCAGTGGTGCTTTATAACCCTCAGTGGTGCTTTATCACCCTCAGTGGTGCTTTATAACCCTCAGTGGTGCTTCATAACCCTCAGTGGTGCTTTATCACCCTCAGTGGTGCTTTATAACCCTCAGTGGTGCTTTATAACCCTCAGTGGTGCTTTATAACCCTCAGTGGTGCTTTATCACCCTCAGTGGTGCTTTATCACCCTCATTGGTGCTTTATAACCCTCAGTGGTGCTTTATAACCCTCAGTGGTGCTTTATAACCCTCAGTGGTGCTTTATAACCCTCAGTGGTGCTTTATCACCCTCAGTGGTGCTTTATAACCCTCAGTGGTGCTTTATCACCCTCAGTGGTACTTTATCACCCTCAGTGGTGCTTTATAACCCTCAGTGGTGCTTTATAACCCTCAGTGGTGCTTTATCACCCTCAGTGGTGCTTTATAACCCTCAGTGGTGCTTTATCACCCTCAGTAGTGCTTTATCACCCTCAGTGGTGCTTTATAACCCTCAGTGGTGCTTTATCACCCTCAGTGGTGCTTTATAACCCTCAGTGGTGCTTTATAACCCTCAGTGGTGCTTTATAACCCTCAGTGGTGCTTTATAACCCTCAGTGGTGCTTTATCAGCCTCAGTGGTGCTTTATAACCCTCAGTGGTGCTTTATAACCCTCAGTGGTACTTTATAACCCTCAGTGGTGCTTTATCACCCTCAGTGGTGCTTTATCACCCTCAGTGGTGCTTTATCACCCTCAGTGGTGCTTTATCACCCTCATTGGTGCTTTATAACCCTCAGTGGTGCTTTATAACCCTCAGTGGTGCTTTATAACCCTCAGTGGTGCTTTATAACCCTCAGTGGTGCTTTATAACCCTCAGTGGTGCTTTATCACCCTCAGTGGTGCTTTATAACCCTCAGTGGTGCTTTATCACCCTCAGTGGTACTTTATCACCCTCAGTGGTGCTTTATAACCCTCAGTGGTGCTTTATAACCCTCAGTGGTGCTTTATCACCCTCAGTGGTGCTTTATAACCCTCAGTGGTGCTTTATCACCAGTGTGGTGCTTTATCACCCTCAGTGGTGCTTTATAACCCTCAGTGGTGCTTTATCACCCTCAGTGGTGCTTTATAACCCTCAGTGGTGCTTTATAACCCTCAGTGGTGCTTTATAACCCTCAGTGGTGCTTTATAACCCTCAGTGGTGCTTTATCAGCCTCAGTGGTGCTTTATAACCCTCAGTGGTGCTTTATAACCCTCAGTGGTACTTTATAACCCTCAGTGGTGCTTTATCACCCTCAGTGGTGCTTTATCACCCTCAGTGGTGCTTTATCACCCTCAGTGGTGCTTTATCACCTCAGTGGTGCTTTATCACCCTCAGTGGTGCTTTATCACCCTCAGTGGTGCTTTATAACCCTCAGTGGTGCTTTATAACCCTCAGTGGTACTTTATAACCCTCAGTGGTGCTTTATCACCCTCAGTGGTGCTTTATCACCCTCAGTGGTGCTTTATCACCCTCAGTGGTGCTTTATCACCCTCAGTGGTGCTTTATCACCCTCAGTGGTGCTTTATCACCCTCAGTGGCGCTTTATAACCCTCAGTTGTGCTTTATCACCCTCAGTGGTGCTATATCACCCTCAGTGGTGCTTTATCACCAGTGTGGTGCTTTACCACTCTCAGTGGTGTTTTATCACCCTCAGTGGTGCTTTATAACCCTCAGTGGTGCTTTATAACCCTCAGTGGTGCTTTATAACCCTCAGTGGTGCTTTATAACCCTCAGTGGTGCTTTATAACCCTCAGTTGTGCTTTATCATCACAGTGGTGCTTTATCACCCTCAGTGGTGCTTTATCACCAGAGTGGTGCTTTATCACCCTCAGTGGTGCTTTATCACCCTCAGTGGTGCTTTATCCCCCTCAGTGGTGCTTTATCATCACAGTGGTGCTTTATCACCCACAGTGGTGCTTTATCACCACAGTGGTGCTTTATCACCCACAGTGGTGCTTTATCACCACAGTGGTGCTTTATCACCCACAGTGGTGCTTTATCACCCTGAGTGGTGCTTTATCACCCTGAGTGGTGCTTTATCATCACAGTGGTGCTTTATCACCCTCAGTGGTGCTTTATCACCCACAGTGGTGCTTTATCGCCACAGTGGTGCTTTATCACCCTCAGTGGTGCTTCATCATCACAGTGGTGCTTTATCACCCACAGTGGTGCTTTATCACCCTCAGTGGTGCTTTATCATCACAGTGGTGCTTTATCACCCTCAGTGGTGCTTTATCACCTCAGTGGTGCTTTATCACCACAGTGGTGCTTTATCACCCTCAGTGGTCCTTTATCACCTCAGTGGTACTTTATCACCCTCAGTGGTGCTTTATCACCTCAGTGGTGCTTTATCACCCACAGTGGTGCTTTATCACCACAGTGGTGCTTTATCATCACAGTGGTGCTTTATCACCACAGTGGTGCTTTATCACCCACAGTGGTGCTTTATCCCCACAGTGGTGCTTTATCACCCACAGTGGTGCTTTATCACCCACAGTGGGTTTTTATCACCACAGTGGTGCTTTACCACCACAGTGGTGCTTTATCACCCTGAGTGGTGCTTTATCATCACAGTGGTGCTTTATCACCACAGTGGTGCTTTATCACCCACAGTGGTGCTTTATCGCCACAGTGGTGCTTTATCACCCACAGTGGTGCTTTATCACCCACAGTGGGTTTTTATCACCACAGTGGTGCTTTACCACCACAGTAGTGGGTTATCACCCTGAGTGGTGCTTTATCACCACAGTGGTGCTTTATCGCCACAGTGGTATTTTATCACGACAGTGGTGCTTTATCACCCACAATGGTGCTTTATCACCCACAATGGTGCTTTATCACCACAGTGGTGCTTTATCACCACAGTGGTGCTTTATCACCCTCAGTGGTGCTTTATCACCCTCAGTGGCGCTTTATAACCCTCAGTTGTGCTTTATCACCCTCAGTGGTGCTATATCACCCTCAGTGGTGCTTTATCACCAGTGTGGTGCTTTACCACCCTCAGTGGTGTTTTATCACCCTCAGTGGTGCTTTATAACCCTCAGTGGTGCTTTATAACCCTCAGTGGTGCTTTATAACCCTCAGTGGTGCTTTATAACCCTCAGTGGTGCTTTATAACCCTCAGTTGTGCTTTATCATCACAGTGGTGCTTTATCACCCTCAGTGGTGCTTTATCACCAGAGTGGTGCTTTATCACCCTCAGTGGTGCTTTATCACCCTCAGTGGTGCTTTATCCCCCTCAGTGGTGCTTTATCATCACAGTGGTGCTTTATCACCCACAGTGGTGCTTTATCACCACAGTGGTGCTTTATCACCCACAGTGGTGCTTTATCACCACAGTGGTGCTTTATCACCCACAGTGGTGCTTTATCACCCTGAGTGGTGCTTTATCACCCTGAGTGGTGCTTTATCATCACAGTGGTGCTTTATCACCCTCAGTGGTGCTTTATCACCCACAGTGGTGCTTTATCGCCACAGTGGTGCTTTATCACCCTCAGTGGTGCTTCATCATCACAGTGGTGCTTTATCACCCACAGTGGTGCTTTATCACCCTCAGTGGTGCTTTATCATCACAGTGGTGCTTTATCACCCTCAGTGGTGCTTTATCACCTCAGTGGTGCTTTATCACCACAGTGGTGCTTTATCACCCTCAGTGGTCCTTTATCACCTCAGTGGTACTTTATCACCCTCAGTGGTGCTTTATCACCTCAGTGGTGCTTTATCACCCACAGTGGTGCTTTATCACCACAGTGGTGCTTTATCATCACAGTGGTGCTTTATCACCACAGTGGTGCTTTATCACCCACAGTGGTGCTTTATCCCCACAGTGGTGCTTTATCACCCACAGTGGTGCTTTATCACCCACAGTGGGTTTTTATCACCACAGTGGTGCTTTACCACCACAGTGGTGCTTTATCACCCTGAGTGGTGCTTTATCATCACAGTGGTGCTTTATCACCACAGTTGTGCTTTATCACCCACAGTGGTGCTTTATCGCCACAGTGGTGCTTTATCACCCACAGTGGTGCTTTATCACCCACAGTGGGTTTTTATCACCACAGTGGTGCTTTACCACCACAGTAGTGGGTTATTACCCTGAGTGGTGCTTTATCACCACAGTGGTGCTTTATCGCCACAGTGGTATTTTATCACGACAGTGGTGCTTTATCACCCACAATGGTGCTTTATCACCCACAATGGTGCTTTATCACCACAGTGGTGCTTTATCACCACAGTGGTGCTTTATCACCCTCAGTGGTGCTTTATCACCCTCAGTGTCAGATAAATACCTATAGCTCTTGTTTGCTCAGTGTTTTGTAGAAAACTTATTCTAGATTATGTCTAAATTTAAAAAAAGAATCATGGAATATTTTTGAAAGATCAGCTGGTAATGACTTGAAAAATGACAGCCAAGTTTTTCAAGTGGTTAAGAAAGATTAAAAATATAGAATTATTATTGATCAATAATTTTAAGTATCTAGCTTGTAATAAACCATCAAGATATTTAAGTAAGAACATATTGTGTACGATAATACTGTCAGAAGTGAGTAACCACAGATATTTTCTGGTCAAGTATTTGAATAACATTAAAATGTCTGAAGCTCTATGACTCTTCCGGTGTTACGAGTCAAACTGAATCAGGTATTAGTAGTAGTAGTAGTAGTAGTAGTAGTAGTAGTAGTAGTAGTAGTAGTGGTAGTAGTAGTAGTATTATTATTAGCAGTGGTAGTAGTAGTAGTAGTAGTAGTAGTAGTAGTGGTAGTAGTAGTAGTATTATTATTAGCAGTGGTAGTAGTAGTAGTAGTATTAGCAGTGGTAGTAGTAGTAGTATTATTAGCAGTGGTAGTAGTAGTAGTAGTATTAGCAGTGGTAGTAGTAGTAGTATTATTAGCAGTGGTAGTAGTAGTAGTAGTATTAGCAGTGGTAGTAGTATCAGTATTAGCAGTGGTAGTAGCAGTAGTATTAGCAGTGGTAGTAGTAGTAGTATTATTAGCAGTGGTAGTAGTAGTAGTATTATTAGCAGTGGTAGTAGTAGTAGTATTATTAGCAGTGGTAGTAGTATCAGTATTAGCAGTGGTAGTAGCAGTAGTATTATTAGCAGTGGTAGTAGTAGTAGTATTATTAGCAGTGGTAGTAGTAGTAGTATTATTAGCAGTGGTAGTAGTAGTAGTATTATTAGCAGTGGTAGTAGTAGTAGTATTATTAGCAGTGGTAGTAGTAGTAGTATTATTAGCAGTGGTAGTAGTATCAGTATTAGCAGTGGTAGTAGCAGTAGTATTATTAGCAGTGGTAGTAGTAGTAGTATTATTAGCAGTGGTAGTAGTAGTAGTATTATTAGCAGTGGTAGTAGTAGTAGTAGTATTATTAGCAGTGGTAGTAGTAGTAGTATTAACAGTAGTAGTAGCAGTAGTCGTAATAGTAGTAGTAGCAGTAGTAGCAGTAGCAGTAGTAGTTGTAGTAGCAGTAGTAGCAGCAGGAGTAGTAGTAGTAGAAATAGTAGTCGTTGCAGCAGTTGTATTAGTAGTCGCAGTAGTGGTAGCAGTATTAGTAATAGCAGCAGCAGTAGTCGTAGCAATATTAACAGTAGTAATAGCAGCAGCAGCAGCAGCAGCAGCAGCAATAGTAGTAGTAGTATTAGTGCAAGTAGATGTAGTAACTGTAGTAGTAGTAGTAGCAGTGGAAGTAGTCGTTGTAATTGTTGTAGTATTAGTATTAGTAGTAGTAGTAGTAGTAGTAGTAGTAGTAGCAGCAGTAGTAGTAATAGTAGTAGAAGTAATAGCGGTAGTAGTAGTAGTAACAGTAGTAGCAGTAGTGATGGTGGTAGCAGTTGTAGTATTTTTAGTAGTAGTAGTAATAGTATAGCAGTAGCAGTATTAGTAGTAGTAGTAGCTGCAGTAGCAACGGTGGTAGTAGTAGTAGAAGTAAAGTAGTGGGTGAGCAGGAAGTCTTATCTTGTGACCAGACTACCTAGTGTTTTGAGGCAACAGTAGTCGAGTAGTTTAAGGTGTCACAGTGGGAGCTCTGCCACACTCAGCGACAGCATCAAACGTGGGTTCACGTCCTGCTACCCGTGATCTTTATACAAATACACATCTGCATACATATGCACATAAATACATACACTCGTATATGTATATATGAAAGTACACATTGGTACAAAAATTTATATACACACAAAAAAAAAACATATATATTTACATTTTTGATGCACTGGAAATTAGTGACCACTCTGCTCTATTCCTTTTGCGTGCTTTGAGGTAGAGGAGGCTAGCTAGGCTTATGGAATACGTGGATACCTTTTATCGGATCACGCAGAGGCCAAAATATACTTAGTGGAAAAAGGAATATATATACAAGTGATCCCCTCTGAACCTGCATCACCCTCCACCAGATCTTATATTATTGACAGGATTCAATACCTTTATTGCAGGTATTACGTTTTGAGAGTAAAGATACCCAAGTGTTACACATGTGTCTTATTCATTCACCTTCATGTTACTTCCCAGAACAGCACCCACCTCCCTAACTGTTAGTTCCCCACAACCTCCACCCCAAACCTCCTCCCTAACCCTCCACTCCAACCCTCCACCCCAAACTTCCAACTTCCATCTCCCCAAAACATGTCACACATTTGAAAAAAAAAACTTGAAAAGTCTTTAACATTTATATTGCGCATATCTCTCGGAAAAAAAAAACATCCTGGGACTGCTTATAAAATATATTTTTACAGTAACTCTTGCATGTTGCTCACACGGTGGCGTCAAGGTCAAGATTAAATATTGAAGAAAGATAACCAACCTCACCAGAATCACCAACTAGATGCAGCTTCCAGTTTTTTGGGGTCACCAGTGTATCACTGGTGAAGATTATTCTTCGTCACAAAACTGCTAGTTTTTGCTTTGTTATTGATTGTTCTCTCTGGTGGCAGTATTTAGGTCGGTGGCGCCCGACAACTTAGTTAAAAAGTCATGAAACTGTGATGTGTTTATGACTTGCTCGCGCTTATGACTTCAAGATAAACACTGTAACGCTTTATTGCACTTTTCTGCAGACTTAGGGTGTATGTGTGTGTGTGTGTGTGTGTGTGTGTGTGTGTGTGTGTGTGTGTGTGTGTGTGTGAGTTTGTGTGTGTGTCAGCGCGCGCGTGTGTGTGTGTGTGTGTGTGTGTGTGTGTGTGTGTGTGTGTGTGTGTGTGTGTGTGTGTGTGTGTGTGTGTGTGTGTGTGTGTACTCGCCTAGTTGTACTCGCCTAGTTGAGGTTGCAGGGGTCGACTCCGAGCTCCTGGCCCCGCCTCATCACTGGTCGCTACTAGGTCACTCTCCCTGAACCGCGAGCTTTATCATACCTCTGCTTAAAGCTATGTATGGATCCTGCCTCCACTACATCGCTTCTAAAACTATTCCACTTACTGACTACTCTGTGGCTGAAGAAATACTTCCTAACATCCCTGTGATTCATCTGTGTCTTCAACTTCCAACTGTGTCCCCTTGTTACTTGTCCAATCTCTGGAACATCCTGTCTTTGTCCACCTTGTCAATTCCTCTCAGTATTTTGTATGTCGTTATTATGGCCTCCCTATCTCTCCTGTCCTCCAGTGTCGTCAGGTTGATTTCCCTTAACCTGTCCTCGTAGGACATATCTCTTACCTCTGGAACTAGTCTTGTTGCAAACCTTTGCACTTTCTCTAGTTTCTTTACGTGCTTGGCTAGGTGTGGGTTCCAAACTGGTGCCGCATACTCCAATATGGGCGTAACATAC